>NC_084794.1:205094169-205359169 GCF_963169125.1 Humulus lupulus | reverse complement strand
AGTAGTAGCAGCAGTAGCAGTAGCAGTACTAGTAGCACTAGTAGTATAACTAGTAGTAATAGTAGTAGCAAGAGCAGCAGTAATAGTAGCAGCAGGAGCAGCAGCAGCAGTACTAGTAGTAGTAGTAGCAGCAGCAGTAGTATTAGTAGTAGTAGTAGTAGCACTAGCAGTAGTAGTAGCAGTAGCAGTAGTAGTAGTAGTACCAGTAGCAGTAGCACTAGTAGTAGCACTAGTATTAGTAGCAATAGTAGTAGCACTAGTAGCAGCAGCAGTAGTAGCAGCAGTAGTAGCAGTAGTAGTACCAGTAGTAGAAGCAGTAGCAGCAGCAGCAGTAGGAGCAATAGTAGGAGTAGCAGCAGTAGTAGTAGTAGTAGAAGTAGTAGTAGCAGTTGTAGAAGTAGAAGTAGTGGATGAAGTAGTAGAAGTAGTATTAGCAGTAGTAGTCGCTGCAGCAGCCGCAGTAGTAGCAGAAGTAGTAGAAGTAGTACCAGCAGCAGCAGCAGTAGCAGCAGCAATAGTAGTAGTAGTAGTAGCAGCAGTAGCAGTAGCAGTAGTAGTAGCAGTAGTAGAAGTAGTAGTAGCAGTAGCAGAAGCAGTATCAGTTGCCGTAGTTGTAGTAGAAGTAGTAGTAGTATTAGCAGTAGTAGTAGTAGTAGTAGTATAAGTAGTAGCGGTAGTAGCAGCAGTAGCAGTTGCAGCAGTAGCAACAGTAGCAGTAGCAGCAGCGGCAGCAGCAGCGGCGGCAGCGGCAGCAGCAGCGGCGGCAGCGGCAGCAGCAGCGGCGGCAGCGGCAGCGGCAGCAGCAGCAGCAGTAGCAGTAGCAGTAGTAGCAGTAGTAGCAGAAGTAGTAGTTGTAGTAGCAGTAGTAGCAGTAGTAGTATGAGTAGCAGTAGTAGCAGTAGTAGCACTGGTAGCACTAATAGCAGCAGTAGAAGTAGCAGTAGTAGTAGTAGTAATATAAGTAGTAGTAGTATTAGTAGTAGCAGCAGTAATAGTAGTTGTAGCAGCAGTAGCAGTAGCAGTAGCAGCAGTAGTAGTAGTAGTAGAAATAGTAGTAGCAGTAGTAGTAGCAGTAGTAGCAGCAGCAGCAGTAGCAGTAACAGTAGTAGTTGCAGCAGTAGCAGTAGCAGTAGTAGCAGTAGCCGTAGTAGTAGTAGTAGCAGAAGTAGTAGCAGTAGCCGCAGTAGCAGTTGCAGCAGCAGCAGCAGTAGTAGTAGCAGTAGTAGCAGCAGCAACAGTAGCAGTAGCAGTAGCAGCAGCAGTAGCAGGAGTAGCAGCAGTAGCAGTAACTGCAGCAGCAGCAGGAGTAGCAGCAGCAGCAGTAGTAGTAGCAGCAGCAGTAGCAGCAGCAGCAGCAGTAATAGCAGTAGTAGCAGCAGTAGTAGCAGTAGCAGTAGTAGTAGGTGTAGCAGCAGTAGCAGTAGCAGTAGTAGTAGTAGCAGCAGTAGTAGTAGTAGTAACAGCAGTAGCAGTAGTAGCAGTAGTAGCTATAGCAGTAGAAGTAGCAGTAGCAGTACCAGTACCAGTAGTAGTAGCAATAGTAGTAGCACTAGTAGCAGCAGCAGCAGTAGCAGTAGTAGTACCAGTAGTAGTAGTAGTAGCAGCAACAGCCATAGCAACAGTAGTAGCAGTAGCAGCAGTAGTTGTAGTAGTAGTAGGAATTGTAGTAGTAATAGCAATAGTAGTAGCACTAGTAGTATCACTAGTAGTAGTAGCAGTAGCAGCAACAGTAGTAGCAGTAGTAGCAGCAGTAGTAATTGTAGCAGCAGGAGCAGCAGTAGTAGTAGTAGTACGAGTAGTAGTAGAAGTAGTAGAAGTAGTTGTAGTAGTAGTAGCACTAGCAGTTGCAGTAGTAGTAGCAGTAGGAGTAGTAGTAGTAGTACCAGTAGCAGTAGCACTAGTAGTAGCACTAGTAGTAGTAGCAATAGTAGTAGCACTAGTATCAGCAGCAGTAGAAGCAGTAGTAGTACCAGTAGTAGTAGCAGTAGCAGCAGCAGTAGTAGCAGCAGTAGTAGCAGTAGGAGCAGTAGTAGTAGTAGCAGAAGTAGTAGCCGTAGTAGTAGCAGTTGTAGAAGTAGAAGTAGTTGATGCAGTAGTAGTAGTAGTAGTAGTAGTAGTAGCTGCAGCAGTAGCTGCAGTAGTAGCAGCAATAGTAGAAGTAGTAGCAGTAGTAGCAGAAGTAGCAGTAGTAGCAGTAGCAACAGTAGCAGGAGCAGCAGCAGCAGCAGTAGCAGTATCAGTAGCAGTAGCGGCAGCAGTAGCAGTAGCAGTAGTAGCAGTAGTAGCAGTAGCAGCAGTATCAGTAGTAGCACTAGTAGCACTAGTAGCAGCAGTAGCAGTAGCAGTAGTAGCAGTTGTAGTAGTAGTAGTATAAGTAGTAGTAGTAGCAGTAGTAGCAGCAGTAGCAGTAGTAGCAGTAGCAGCAGTAGCAGTAGCAGTAGCAGCAACAGCAACAACATTAGTAGCAGTAGCAGTAGCAGCAGATGTAGCAGTAGTAGAAGTAGCAGCAGTTGTAGTAGCAGTAGCAGTAGCAGCAGCAGCAGCAGTAGTAGCATTAGGAGTAGTAGTAGTAGTATCACTAGTAGTAGAAGTACCAGTAGTAGTATCATTAGTAGTAGAAGTACCAGTAGTAGTAGCACTAGTAGTAGTAGCAGTAGCAGCAGTTGTAGTAGCAGTAGCAGCAGCAGCAGTAGCAGCAGCAGCAATATCAGTAGCAGTAGCAGCAGCAGCACCAACAGTAGCAGTAGCACTAGGAGTAGTAGTAGTAGTACTAGTAGTAGCAATAGTAGTAGCAGCAGCAGCAGTAGTAGTAGTAGTAGAAGTAGTAGCTGCAGCAGTAGTAGCAGTAGCAGTAGTAGCAGCAACTGTAGCAGCAGTAGCTGCAGTAGCAGCAGCAGTAGCAGCAGTAGCAACTGCAGTAGTAGCAGTAGGAGTAGCAATAGCAGCAGCAGCAACAACACTTGGAGTAGCACTTGGAGTAGTAGTAGTAGTAGTAGTAGTAGGAGGAGTAGTAGGAGTAGTAGCAGTAGTTGCAGTAGCTGCAGTAGTAGCAGCAGCAGTAGCAGCAGTTGTAGCAGCAGCAGCAGCCGCAGTAGTAGTAGCAGCAGCAGTAGTTGTAGCAGTAGTATAAGCAGCAGCAGCAGCAGTAGCAGTAGCAGTATTGGAGCAGCAGCAGCAGCAAATCTGAGATTATGCGCAGCGGAACAACAATCAAATTGTCAGATTAATCCCATAAAATTTCTAGATCTAGTTCTTCATACTCATATATATATATTGAATAAAGGACAATAATAGAAAAATTACCTCAGGTCCTTCCTTGCTGCTATCTTTTCGTATGGCTGAATCCTTGAAATCTCATACCAAGATCTTCCAAAATGTTCTCAGGCACACAAAGAACGAGTGTGTGCTTGCTATACAAATAATAGGCAATAACTATTTATCAGATGTTCTCATCACATGAGATCTGATAAATTTTGGACCTAAGTTTTGTGAAGAACAATGACCTTTGTTTTTGTCACTGTTCTCTTTTCTCTGAGAGAATCCTAGATATTTTTCTATCCCTGAAAACTTACGTTCTGTGAAAACTGATATCTAATATTTAATAATATCCAATATATTAAAATATTTGTTATTTTAAACAAATTCAAAATAACTGATCTGTTATCAGATTTTTGTTTAAATAATAATATTTTAATCATATTAAAATATCTCATTATTTATTTAATATTTAAATAACTAAAATTGTGGAATCAAGAGACTAAGTCTATCTCTTATGCGTGTAGCACAGTGCATGTGCACTGTGCCACACGTGTACCACATGCCTGTGCAAGCATGTGATTTTTCCCAATTTTTATTATTATTTAAATACCAAAAATCCCAAAAATAAATTAATTCAAAATTAATTATATTTTTGTTAAATAAAATAATTAATTAATTCTTAATTAATTAATTACACATAATTAAACAATAATTATGTTTGATACATAGAAAAATATTTTACTTATCACATAAGTCCTTTTTGCCCATTTTTTTTGTATTTACCTTTGACAGTGATTGTTTGAGCCATTTCAGGGACCATGAACCTATAACATTAAGCTCCAATAAATTGAAACTAAATAATTAAACTCTTTAATTATAATAGTTAATTTATTAATTATGATATTATTCCACTATAAATTCAGAATTGCACTCTTTATGTTATAGATATACTTTTACAGAAATCTTTTTCTTAAGTCATCCATTGATATAACCATCATACAATAGTTCAACCCTCTAATTAATTAGTTCATAAATTAGAATGGGAGAATTACCATTTAACCTTTATAATTGACTTCTTATTCCTTAAGTACCATTAATTCACTAGTGAATAATTAATCTATAATCTAATTATAGATTTGAGCTCAAAATCATTCAGTTCCAGAATTAACCTTTAAGGGAACTAATATACGATCCGTTAGGAAAGATTAGATTCCGTATTGTTGATACATGTTCCCAGCCATCCATGATATTAAATCTCCAAAACAAAAGTCATTAGCCTCATTCTTTGAAGAGACCTTAACGAATGAATCAAAAGATTTAATAAACATGAACATGAGTTCATGAACACTCAGGATTTAGGTTGATCTATAAATGATCATCAGTTATGATATGAATTACAAGTCTTTATTGTTAAATGGTTTTTGGATAAAGACTTTAATTCATATCGGTCCATGTCATATATAATCATATTATATAAAACACATTTACCGAGATGTCTTACCACATCAATAATCCGAATCTAGATTATTTGTATCATTATGATACTCAGTAAACCGTACTTACAACTCCAATTAAAGAATTCCATAACTTTAATTTGTTGTTGTTGACTATTTTTATTCATTCATGTGATCTTAATTCTCTCGTACTAATACAAGATCACATCCTCAATAATGAATATGGATTTTTTCTGATATTTACTAAATTTTTCAAACAATAATTTAATAATCTAAATATGACAATAATAATAAACCATTGTATTTATTTATTCACAGAAAAAACAAATGTCTTTACATGCTTTTAGGACACACTCCTAACACTCAAGGCTTGAGTTTGGGAGGCTAGTAGCTTGGAACTCAGGGGATTAATTTAGAGACTTTATCAAGTTCAAAGGTAAGCTTTAAAACCTAATGATTAAATTGAATTATGCTGAGTTTTCGTTAGAAATATGAGTTTATGCTTGTGAGCTAAATTGTGAATCACTCTTGGTTATTTGGATGAGTTTTGGGATTAGTTTCTGTTGGGTATTGTTGTTGGGAACATAATATAATTGTTGTGTTGATTGAGCTGTGTTATTTGGATGATTTTGAGTTAAATTGGCTGGGTTTTGGTTGTTGAAATATGGGATTTTGCTGGGTTCGAAGGGGTCGGGCCGTGACTCTGTTCTTGGTGAGCCGCGACCCTCTAGATCAGATGGGTGGCCAGGAAGAAGGGCGGGCTGCGGCACCCCTTCGGTTGGGTCGTGGCGCCTGTCTGCCGAATGGGGAGGTTGGGCCTCTGGTTGAGGCAGGCCGCGGCACAAGGCCATGGGGCCGCAGCTCTTAGGGGGTCTTTGGACCTCGAGAAGGTTTTTGACTTGGGAATCCAAAAGTTAAGGCTCGGGATGGATTTTATCACCCAGATTGATGGAATCCAAAGTCCCGGAGACTAGAATGATATCCCAAAGTTATTTAATTGATTAGAGCTTGATGGATGGATGTTTTTGATACGTTGTGACTAGCTCTTCAGCGAGGCTCGGACTAGGGGACTATGCTTAGGATATCGGTGCTCGGGAAGCTTGGGAAACAGGTAAGAAAACTGTTGTGCCCGCAGAGAAGGGCATGACCCAATAGTTTGTATTACAGGGCATGACCGTATGTGATTATGTTGCAGGGCGTTGTTTATGTTTTTATTTGTTTAAGTATTTGTTGAATATATGCTATGTGTTGCAAATTTGTGAATGAGCGGCGAAGGCTAGGAAGCCGAGTACGGAAAATGGCTGGGAATGGCGTTATGCACGTGGAATGCAAGGCCGAGTACGACAAAGGGCCAGAAGCGGCGTTGAGCACGCGGCGTGCAAGCTGCTAGGGTGAGACCCTCCTCGGATGCTTGAGTCATCCTCACGGTGTGGACCGCAAACCCAGGGCCTGGTAAAGCGCCTGAGACGGCATGGTTGCTATGTGTTTAGTCTGTTGGCTGCCTTGTTATATGTTGATTGATAGATATGCATATGTTGATTATTTGTGTTGAGTATTCTTGCTGGGCTTCGGCTCACGGGTGCTTTATGGTGCATGTAAGGGCAAGGGAAAGGTTGAGCAACTATGAGTTTGGAGAGCGTGAAGCGACGCATACATGTTCGGCTTACCTGGCTGCCACGGCCAAGGGTATTTTTGGGAGATGTTATGTATTAGTCTAAATTTTGTTGTTTAGACGACTTTAATCATATTTTTGAGTTGTAAATATTTCTAAATCGTATTTTGGGATCCCAAATTTATAACGCTTTATAATTTTAATGAATGACTACATTTTCAAATTATATGACCTTTATTACAGTTTAGCCACACTTTTAACCTAAAACCTCGATTAACGGGTTAATTGTACGTTTTAAACTCACATAGTAACAACTCTAAGGAAGTAGGGCATTGCAATTAGATGTATATAAGAACACATCATTAAAATTTTATATTATGATGTTTTAGAATTTTTTTTCTAGTTGTAATTGTTTCTTATTATAAAACATGTTATTTGCTTTTGTTATTGATTGATTGTTTAGTAAGTGTTAAGTATTTTTAGATTCAATTGAAAGTGTAAAGTTTAAATTCCTCTCTTATTAGTTAGCCCATTTGTGAAGGCCCATTTGTTTTGCATTATTAGATTGGATCTAATTAAAATGAATAACAATCAATAAAGCAAGGGTTTAAATTCCTGTCTTTTGGGTCCAAGTGGAAGTTAGGGGGGCCTTAGTATAGGGTACGATATATTGAACCCAACCCTCCTCCATGAAAGAATCAATTTTTAAGGCCCATTTACCCGAGTTGGACATAATTGTAATAGGGTAGTTTTAATAGATAGATGGAACTAATAGGCAATAGTACGATAGCTTAAGTTGTAACCTCTACTTGTTTTGTTTGTCTTAGTTTTTCAACTTTCTCTTTTGGGGAAAATAGAAAAGACACATGGAGCAAGAACCAAGAAGATCTGAAAGACTAAATGGCCAAGGAAGAGGCCGAGGAAGGGGAAGAGGGCAAGGAAGAGGAGTAGCTGCCACCCCCACATATGAAGAATTTACAGCAGCCCCGGGAGTGCCAGAAGCACCCAATGTAATGGAAGAGCCGGCAGCTGCTGCTACTCGAATAAATTTGGAAATAGAAAATGCCGTCTAAGGGCAGAGCTAAGGAGAAGGGAAGAAGAGTTCCAAATAAACTCAGGACAACAGCAACAAGTGGCGCAACAAATCATTCCTCTAGCCCAATTACTATAGTTGGCAGAACCTCACTACGAGGCAGTGTATGAACGCTTTAGAAAGCAGCAACCACCAAACTTTGACGGTGGATCTAACCCAATAGAAGCAGAAGAATGGCTTTGATTAGTGGAGTCCATATTAGAACACATGCGGTTGGGAAACGAAGATCAAGTCTCATGCGCTTCAAGCTTGCTAAAGAAAGATGCCCGCATCTGGTTGGATATAGTGAAGCAGACTAGAGATGTGAATGATATGAATTGGGATGAGTTTATCCAAGTGTTCAGCAAGAAGTACTATAGTCCTGCGATTCTAGCCACAAGGGTGGATGAATTCATTGCGCTTACTCAAGGAAATTCGACTGTGACAGAGTATGCCAGGAAGTTTGATAGGCTAGCTAAGTTCGCAGCGGACATGGTACCCACTGAGACACTAAGAATTCAAAGATTCATGAAGGGACTGAAACCTATGATAGTCCATGGCATAAATTTGATTCGGGGAATAACCACTTATGCGAAAACATTAGAGGTAGCCTTGGAAGCTGAGCAGGCAGAAGAAAGGATCTTGAAGGAAGGCGCGACCAGAAGGGATGCCAAAAAGAATAATAATGAACAAAATGACCACAAACAAAAACATGATGGTGATCAAAATCAAAAGGCCGACAAGAAGAATAAGACTACGCCAGAAAGTAATGGAAATAAGAAGCCTTATGTGGAATATCCCCAATGCCCTATCTGCAAGAGGAAGCATTCGAGAGAATGTCGATATAAAACAAAAGGTTGTTTCAATTGTGGAGAAGAAGGAAACATTAAAAAGGATTTCCCAAAGATGAAAGACCAAAAGAAAGATGACAAGCTTGTGCCAGCCAGAGTTTTTTCTCTTACTAGAGGTGAAGCAGAAACAAGTAATACAATGGTAACAGGTCAGGTCACTATCTCTGGTAAACTATGCAATGTTTTATTCGATTTGGGAGCTACGCATTATTTTGTCTCTATGAATACGATTGATAGCTTAGATAAACCATGCGAACTTTTTAGAGATAAGTTTGCCACGGAGTTACCCTCGGGGGAAAGAATGATATCTAGTAGAGGGGTGCGTAGTGTTGTAGTTAGAATCGAAGGAAGAGAATTACTGGTAGATTTGATCGAGTTAGACCTTAAGGATTATGATGAAATTTTAGGCATGGACTGGTTAGCAAAATATGGGGCAACGATAGACTGTAAGGGTAAGACAGGCAACTTTCCAACAGAAGGTGGAGAACAATTCACCTTCAAAGGAGAAGTTTATTGAACTCACATACCGATAGTCTCAGCTTTCAAAGCTCAACGGTTAATCAATAGTGGTTGCCAAGCATTTCTAGCCAGTGTGGTGGACAAGTCACGAGAGACGCAACTCGAACCAAAGGATTTACATATTGTATGCGAATTTCCCGAGGTGTTTCCAGAAGATCTACCGAGATTACCTCCGAGTAGGGAAATCAAGTTTGAAATAGAATTGGCACCTGAGTCGGTACCAATTTCGAAATTTCCCTATAGAATGGTGCCTACCGAATTAAAGGAGTTAAAGATCCAACTACAGGAGCTATTAAACAAGGGTTTCATCCGACCAAGCTATTCGCCTTGGGGAGCACCAGTGCTTTTTGTCAAGAAGAAGGAAAGAAGTATGAGAATGTGCATCGACGATCGAGAACTAAATAAATTGACGATCAAGAACAAATACCCTTTCTCTCGAATAGACGATCTTTTTTTATCAACTACAGGGAACTACGATATTCTCAAAGATATATTTGCGGTCAGGGTATTATCAGTTAAGAGTACGAGATGAAGATATCCTAAAGACGTTTTTTTGGACTAGATATGGACACTACAAATTTCAAGTAATGCCTTTTGGATTAACAAACACACTTGCTGCGTTCATGGATCTTATGAACAAAGTATTTAAGGACTACCTAGATAAGTTTGTTGTGGTGTTTATAGATGACATATTAATTTACTCAAGGATGAAAGACGAGCATGAAGAGCACCTGTGAATAACGTTGGGACGACTCAAAAGTCATCAATTATATGCTAAGTTTAAGAAATGCAAATTCTGGCTAGAGAAGGTGGAATTTCTAGGACACACTGTGTCTAAAAATGGTGTGGAAGTAGATCCAGCCAAGATCGAAGTAGTGAAGGACTGGCCCAAACCCAAGAGTGCCACGGAGGTGAGAAGTTTTCTAGGATTGGCAGGATACTATAGATGATTTGTTGAAGGGTTCTCCAAAATAGCTACACCCTTAACAAATTTGACACGAAAGCAACATAAATTTGTATGGACGGAAAAGTGCGAAGAAAGTTTCCAAACGTTAAAGGACAAGCTCATATCAGCCCCAGTTCTATGCGCCCCAAATGATAAGGGCAAGTTTTTAGTATATTGCAACGTGTCAAAGCAGGTACTTGTATGTGCTTTGATGCAAGATGTAAGAGTGGTCGCGTATGCCTCGAGACAACTAAAGGAGTACGAGCAGCGGTACTCGACCCATGACTTAGAATTAGCAGCGGTTGTTTTAGCTCTAAAGATTTGGAGGCACTATCTGTACGGAGAAAAGTGTGAAATTTATACGGACCACAAAATTCTAAAGTACTTCTTTACGGAGAAGGAGCTCAATATGAGGCAACGGAGGTGGCTGAAGTTAGTAAAGGACTATAATTGTGAGATCTTGTATCATCCGGAAAAGGCTAACATCGTGGCAGACGCACTTAGTAGGCGGAGTTACGAAAGCTTATCAACACTTAAGGGGATAGCTCAACACTTACAAGATAAAATTAAGAGGTTCAAAATTGAGCTAATAATTGGACAACTAGCTGACCTCACAATCAAGTCAACACTATTAGAGGAAATAAAGGAGAAACAACAAGAAGACGAGTTTCTTCTTAAGATGAAGGTAGCACTACAAAGCTCAGAAAATGCTGATTTCTCCTTGACAAATGAAGGCATGCTACGATATAGGAACTGGGTATGTGTGCCAGAAAGTGGAGGATTAAAAGAAGTATTATGAAGGAAGCGCACACTAATCCATTTTCACTTCACCCGGGATCGACCAAGATGTACAACGATGTCAAAAAAATGTACTGGTGCTAGGGGATGAAGAAAGACATAGCATAATTTGTAGCAAAATGCCTTACATGTCAACAAGTTAAGGCTGAACAACAGAGACCCACTGGAACTTTGCAACCATTAGAGATTTTGGAATGGAAATGGGAAGATATAGCGATGGACTTCGTGACAGGATTACCAAGGACCACCAAGAATCATGACTCTGTTTGGGTGATAGTATATAGACTCACAAAATCTGCTCATTTCTTGCCGGCAAGAACAATTTATAACGTTGAGCAGTACGTAGAGCTTTACGTGGCGGAGATAGTGAGACTACATGGAGTTCCAAAGATGATAGTCTTTGATAGAGGATCGATTTCACATCAAAGTTCTGGGAAGGTCTACAACGTGCAATGGGCACTACGTTAAAACTAAGTACGACATTCCACCCTCAAACCAATGGTCAGTCAGAATGTACCATACAAATATTAGAAGATATGCTAAGGGCATGTCCATTAGACTTCTTAGAATCATGGAGTAAGTATCTTCCATTGATAGAATTCTCTTACAACAACAGCTATCAGGCAAGATAGGCATGGCACCTTATGAGATGCTATATGGACAGAAATGTCGATCACCACTTCATTGGGATGAGGTTTGTGAAAGATGATATTTAGGACCCGAGGCTATAAGAGAAGCAACTGAGGCAGTAGAAAAGATAATACAACGAATGATTGCCACTCAAAGTCACCAGAAGAGCTATGCCGACGCTAAGAGGCGAACTATTGAGTTTTCAGTAGGCGATCAAGTCTTTCTCAAAGTTTCTTCGATGAAGGGGATTATGCATTTCAGAAAGAAAGGAAAGTTAAGCCCGAGGTTTATAGGTCCTTTTGAGATATTGGACAAAGTAGGGCATGTAGCATATCGGTTGGCCTTACCGCCATCATTAGCTGAAACGCATAACATTTTTCATGTATCAATGTTGAGAAAATATATATCAGATCCATCCCATGTGCTCGATTACGAGGCTCTAGAGTTAAAACAAGATTTTAGTTATGAAGAATGACCAGTACGCATTCTAGAACGAGGAACTAAGGAGTTAAGGTCCAAAAGTGTCCCTATGGTTAAAATCTTGTGGAGCAATATCACAGAAAGAGAGGCTACATGGGAATTGGAGGAATATATAAGGGAGTGGTATCCCGAGATGTTAGGCAAGTAAATTTCGAGGACAAAATTCTTTTAAGTATGGGAGAATTGCACCAACAGCAGCAGCAGCAGCAGTAGCAGTAAAAGTAGTACCAGCAGTAGTAGTACTTAGCTGTAGAGTTTTAGTTTTAGTGGATATTGGTCAAAGCTGGGATTTAGTTAGAAACTCGTAGAAATACTTATGGATTTTATAAGTTTAGCATATGGTTTAGAAATATTAATTTTATCCTAAGGTTTAGATAGAATAATTAAGAGCGTGACACTTGCCACATGTATGTTTATTAAGGAATTAAGGATTTTTGATGAATAGAAAGATCTAGAAGCTCTAGAACCTTCCATCATCTGCTAGGATCACATTTTACTTAGTCAAAGTAGTTTTAATCAATTTCAAATTATCCTGAAATGTGCACAAATGTGTTTGAAATATCAGCGTATGCCGATATATCGCAGCTATAAGGGCCGATATATCGCCTATATTGATACGGAAAACACGTCGACTTCGCACGAATGAAACCACGAACCCTCGGAATCATGGTAGGGGCGATATATCGCCTACCCTAGGCGATATATCATCTCTAGTGAGTCATTTTTTAATTTTCGTATAATTCTGAACTAGAAACAACCCTCAACAACTTTGACTTGTTCCTGAACATCTTTGACCAAGTTCTGGGCATCTGTTGAATAGATAATTCAAATTTATTCAATTTTTAATCATTTTAAAAGGAGTTAGTTTTACTCCTTGAACTCTATAAATAGGACCCATTACTCAGCCATTTTCATCATCATTCAAGCACAGTTCAGAGCCTCCAAGCTGCTAAGGTTATTCTAGAGAGAAACACTAGGGTTTTGGGTTTAAAAGCTTTTCAATCTAAAACTTTTCTAAACACCTGGGAAGTAAGTTTTTGTGTGATTTTGGGGTTCGAGGTATAGATCGAGGTTCTAAGCTATCCAAGGTATTCGTTATCTTCAGGTTTAGTTCATTATAGTTTCTATTATTCTTTCATTTTTCTTCAAATCCTAACTTGTGATAGTGACTTTTGGTTAGGTGTTCAATTTCTTTGAAACATAAGTTTTCAGTAAGTTCTTATCTTGATGGTTTAGATCTTCTCTTCATCTTATTTTCTTTAGGAAACTTACGGTTTCTTATGTTTGGTTTTAGGAGTTTCAATCCCGCTCTTGTCTCCAATATTCTAGTTTTTGGTAAGGAAAATTAGGTAGTTTAGTATTATGACCTAGTTTACGTAGTTTATGATATAGTTTATGTTTTGTATGACCTAACATTTTAGGTACAATATAGGGGTAAATGTGTCTGGACCTAAAGTGTCCAATGATGTATGACGGACTATGTCCGGTAGGCTCGGTTGCCAAAACTTTATGACGGACCTAAGTTATGTCCGGTGTACGACGAACTTTTGTCCAGGGCTTAATTGCCGCCCTTGTATAAACATTTATATTGTTATTATATCTTACTTGTTATTATGACCTATAGTTATGATTACGACTTATGACCCATGACTTATGATTTATGATTATGATTATGACCTATGATTTATGATCTATGACTTATGATTTATAGCTATGACTTAGATTATGATTTATGATATGATTTAGGTTATGAAATGACCTAGGGTTTATTGTTGTATGATTAGTATTAATAAGTTTTGGTATGGCTTTTGTGAAATTTATGATAAGTTTGATTATATGATTATATGACTAACTTTTGTTTGTATTTTCCTTACTAGGCTTAGAAGCTCACTCCTTATGATGTTGTTGTGCAGAAAATTGATGATAGAAAGGCTGGTGGCGAGTGGGGACCTAAGAGATTCATGATGTACTCGTGGGGGCCATATAGTCGAGGAAGATCAAACAGGCCTATTTTTATTAAAGCATGTTACTTTAAAGTTTTATTTAAATGTTGCTCATTTTTGTGTTAAAGATAATTATTTTATTTTTGTAAAACCATGGATTCATGTAATTATTTTTGAGTTTTTATTCAATAAAAGAGCAATATTTATGAATTATGATCCAATGCTGTGTTCTCGATAATTGATGAGAAATTAGGGTGTTACATATTTCTAGACAAATTTCGAAACTTACAAAAATATACATGAAAATGTAACATAGACTAACTAAGGCCTGATAAAAAGCACTTTGATATTCAACCTTGAGATGTAGTCTTGTTGAGCCATTGCCACCCTTTTCCATATCCATTTTGAATTATACAACTTTTTAATTATTTTAAGCAAACTTTTAAAATAATTAAACTTTGGGTTTTAACACCCAAAAGTTTCTGAGGCCCAATTTGAATTTGGGTAATTTAATTCAAAAATAAAATTATTTAATTTTTAAATTAAATTCCAAGAAAATTTTAATTTTGGACATTTTAATTAAAACAATTTTAATTACAGAAGATAACAATTAAAACATTTTTAATTAAGGAAAATAATCAACATTATTTCAATTAAAGAAATTTCTAAATTAAAACCATTTTAATTTAAATTATGATTTTTAATTAAATGAATAATTAAAAATAATTATGGTATCCAAAGGTGCAGCGGTTGGGAGGGTGGTCCGACGGCTGGGGTGCACTGGCTGGGCAGCAGGGGCGTGGTGCTTGGCAGGTGTGCATGGGCTGGCTGGCACAGCAGGCAGGCGCACGGCTGGGTTGGTGCCCAGGTAGCAGTTCGGGGCTCGGGCTCGGAGCTCGGGCTCCAACATAATCTTTACCCATAATTTCTAAACAAAAAATTACAAAATTCCTATGCTCTAAAATGACTTACATATTTCATCTAGAAATTTTAAGAATAATTCATAAATCCAAAAACACCATAATAAACAACCCTTAAGAATCTATCATCATGAAAATAAACATCAATCCATTCAACATATATAACATATAATATAAAAATGCATATAATCCCACACATCAATTAATAATATGTATAGATTAATGATATGCTCTGGTATCAATTGTTGGAAAAACATTCAGAACATGCAGCGAAATCGGCATGGTGGGCCCATTGTTTTAGGAACAATAACAATAAAAAAATTTCATCACTCATATAAACAGTTAATATGACCAAGAAAAAAATCCAGAAAAATTAACATACGATATTATTAATCAAGCAACAAATATACAATATATTTATATATAACATATTGTACGCCCTAATTTTCCAACGGGCTAATAGCGAGCTGAGATACGGCCTAATTATATCAGCCACGTGGATCCCCCATGACCGGAGCTGTTGTCGTCAGGTCCTACCTCGTTAGCTCGGGGTATCCAAAGGTTCGCCAAGATTACTTAAGGACCGAGTCAGGACTGTGAAGGCCGCAGGTCGAGGAGGCATCCAGCTCGTGATACGAGCTGGATGTGGAGGCTATGACCTTTTATAAAGTCAACCACGTAAGGTAAACGTGCATATATCAGACATCACGTGTTTGATATATCCCTGACTTCTCAGACACGCTGCATGAACGTGCGTATTCAGGCACCCACGACTGGGTTGAGCCGTGCGGCCCAATATCCCCCTTACCTATTGATTAGACCACACTTCATGTGTCAAGTTTTAGGAATTAATCATGAATGTCACAGAATTGACATGATAGGTAAGAAGGTCACGGGATGACCCCCCTTACCAACTCCCAGGTACCCTCTCCTATAAATATGGAGACCCTGGGAATTGCAAGGGGTTGGATTCTACTATGTAAGGAAATACCTTGTAAAGAATACCAGAAATATAGTAATAATATTGGCTGGTGGAGTAGAATGATTTTAACCTTTGAACCACCTAAAAACGTAGTTGTGTCATCAGTCCATTAAACTATCATTTATCTATTTCAATTCATTGTTAAGCACTAATCCCTTCCTCTTATTTTCTTAATTACCTGTTGGCGAAGAACCGCGTCAACACATATAAACACAAAAAATTCAAGAACATAAACAGTTACCTCTTGAAGCCTATCCAGTGTCCTTGAGTCTTTTCGTATATTTATCGATCTTCCTATCCAAAGCTTAGAGCACTCAAACCATGATCTTCCAAATGTTCTCTACACTTCAAGATGTGTGTGGGCACATAAAGAACATGAGTTTGTCATTTAGGAATCACAAGTATTTCTCAACACATGAGAACTTGGATTATGGTCTGAGAATGGCTAGAATAAAGAAGAAGAAGAAGAAAGAGTTTTGTCTGACAAAAACTCTAAGAACTATTCTGAATTATGTGTAGTGTTGCTGCGTATTTGTTTCTATCTTTTTTTTTTCTCTTCTTCTTCTATATCATATATATAGAGACTTATATTACCTTATTCTTCCTAATAATAATAATAATAATTGTTATCCCCATTTCCTGGAAGGGTTTTGGGCCTTCACCCTGGGCCACGGTCAGGGGACCGACTCGGCATTTGGGCCTGGCCCAGGGACTCTAGACTGGGCCCGTATGGAGGGGTCCGGGACGTCTCTCCGGGTTCATCTTCAGCTTGAACGGTCCCGGCGGTGTCCGGAGCACCCGGACCGTCGCGGCCTACGCATCCCTATCCCGGAGCCTGGTATGATCTGGGCTCAAGGTAAACGTAGCGGGCCAAAGGTAAACGGACCTGGATCGCCTCCTCCCCAGTCGAAGGGCCAGGCGTCCAGGATCCTGAAACCGCCTCATTTCGTGTGAGCGTTGTCCCCCCACTTTTCGCCTGCAGAAAAGGTCGCCTTGGGATTATCCACTGGTGTGTCAGGACTGCGCAACCAAGAATCCTGACCGGTCTTGTCTCCTGAATCAGCTTCGTGACTCGAAGTGGTCAGAGCCAAAGTACCGTTTTGTCGGGCGAAGGCTTGTGTCTCAGGTCAACTAATTGGGCCTTAGCTGGTTTGGATTTGGTGTATTGTATGCATTTTTTGTATTGGGCCTCCACTAGAAAGGCCCCTTGTGCACATTCCTCTGATGGGCCCGGGTCGGATCCGGCCCAGACCCGGTGTCCCCCTCAGCCTATAAATATAAGTTGTAGAACAACGTAAAAGAGGGAGAAAAACAGTGAGAGAAAGCAGAAACTCTGTTCAGATATAGTTAGAAAACTCCATTGTAAAAGCTTCTTCTAGCTCTAATATATGGACTCGTGGACTAAGGCTAGTTAACGCCCCAACCACGTAAAAACCTCGTGTCGATCTTCTATTTCCACTATTATTACTAGCAAATATCATTCATTAATACAGTTGCCGAAAATCTCGGTTAACAGTTTGGTGCTTTCATTGAGAGCTGAAGGAAGCTAACGCCAACGTCAGGCCTTTACTACGATGGTGAACACGCGTCACACCACCTTCGACCCTACCAACCCAGAGCAAGGTAACGGAGACCCGCTGCCTTCTCAGCACATTCCTCAAGACCTGCCTGAAGACGTGCCTCCTCAGACGTCTCACCAAGGTGAGTCGCAAGACTACGAGGGTGAAGCAGAGTACGAAGTAGAAAACGAAGAAGAGTACTACGAGGAGAACGAGGGGGAGTATCACGATGAAGCTGCGGACCCCGGGGTCCCTCGCGACGATCAGCAAGACTCGGAGGTGACTAGACTGAGGCAGCAGATCCTGGATCAGGAAGCTAGGATGGCTGAACAGGCAGAGGTGCACCGCCGGGTGCAAGAGTCTCTGCGATCCCTGTAAGCACTGATGGGTGCGCAGGGCCCCGCAGCCAACCCCACAGCTGGCCCGCAACCAGAAACGCAACAACCCGCTCCCCAAGCGCAAGCCGGGGGCCCCAGGGGTGCCAGCCCGATCCGTCACCCAGAACCTTTTCCCGACACGGCTCCGAAAGTCCCAGACAAGGAGCGACGGATGACCCGGAAGAAGACCACCCCCGTCGATGAAACCGGGGCACGTTCACGGCCGTTACCTAGGAAAGAGAAGGTGCGCCCTGTCCCAAGACGGGGCCACCCAATCAATCCGCATGGAGAGCGACCGCAGGACGATCAGCCCCGACACGCCCCAGGGGCGAACGGGCGGGAAAGATCTTTGCACCCAAGTGCCTCGGTCAACAAGAACCGCCGGGACCGGACTCGCCGCGAGGATCGTCACGCTCTCAGCTCAGGGGACGACACTTCCCGGGTAGATCTACGTGACGGGCTGAATGCCCGGAAAGAGCGGGCCCGCAAGGAAAAAATCCTTCCTCGAGACAGCGACCTCAGGAACGACATCAATGACAGGAGGAACGAGAGAATCCCCCTGGAGGATATCACGGGCAAGCAGCTCATGGAGCAAATGGCCGCCTTAAAAAAGGTGACTGACCACTTGGTCCACAAGCAGGAAGGCGCAGACACGGACTCTGACGAAGAGGATAAAGAGCCGTGCGCGAGGCACATCCTTGACGCCGTACTGCCCAAGGGGTTCAAGATGCCAAGCCTCACCGCCTACACTGGAAGCACGGACCCTAGGGATCATCTGTCCCGGTACAACCGACTCATGACCGTGGCCCACGTCAGCGACGACGGCAAATGCCTCTGCTTCTCCATCACGTTGGGCGGTCCCGCCGAAGAGTGGTGGAAAAGGCTTAAACCAGGGTCCATCCAAACGTGGTTCGGGCTGCAATCGGCGTTCCGGAAGCAATTCGTGGCCGCCATGAGGATGGACATGCAAATCAGCGCCCTCGCCAATATTAAGCAACTACCCGCGGAGACATTGAGAGCCTATATCCAGCGCTTCACTGAAGAAGCCTCCAAGACCAAGGTCGATGACGGACAACACCTGGTGGCACTGCAGTCTGGGATCCGGGCCGGGTCCCCACTCTGGGACGACATGCAGCGCAGTAAAGCCACCACTCTAGAAGAATTCATCAGGAGAGCCCAAGGATTCATCAATTGGGAAGAGGCTCAGATCCAGGCCTTTGGATGGCCGCCGACTCCTCACCCCATCCCTCAGACGGTTCTGGGTGGTGCAGGGCAGTTCCCTGCGCAGTCCTACACGACGCCCCCCATGGTTCCGGGGACCGCCGTCATGCCCGGTACCAGTTACACGCCTACGGTATACGGCCCTGCCGCTTTGGGATACGCCCCGGCCCAGTCAGCGCACTTCTCTGGTTATGGCATCGCGCCGGCGGGGCATAGTATGGCCCCCATCGTAGCCCAGCAATTGCAGATCGGAGTAATCGAGGCAAGCGTGAATCCCTCCTGGGGGAAGCGGTCCGGCAAAGGCCAGAACCGGCCGGAGCTGGCCAAAAAGGGGAAGAGGGGATACGAGCCCCAATATTCAGAGTACACCAACTTGGTGGACACCCGGGAAAACATCTACCTAGCTACGGAAAGAGCAGTCCACTACCGGAAGCCTAGCCCCATGTTTAAGGGGGGAAGGAATCCCAGAGACACCAGCAAACGGTGCGCCTATCACAAAGATGTGGGCCACACCACCGACGAGTGTCGCCAGCTCAAGGATGAGATTGAGAACCTCATCAGGCTGGGGCACCTCCATCAGTGGGTAAGAATGCCCGTGGGCATCCCGGGCGTGTCAGCAATCCCCGGACAATCCACGGCGCCGGTGACGACTCGTGCATACCCGCCCCAGGGAGAGTATGCACCAGGGCCCCCAGCGCAGGCCCCTCAGGGGACCATCGCCGCGCAGGCCCCTTAGGGGACCATCGCCGCGCAGGCCCCCGGCCCTGGAATGCCCTATCCTACCGGAGCAACGCCCCCTCGAGTGGACGGGCACGTGACGACCATATCGGGCGGACCCCACCTAGGAGGACCTTCGAAGAATGACCAAAAGTGCTATCTGAGCGAGCTGGACCACGACCAAGAAGTGTGCACCCTTGTCCAGGTCCCGGCTCAGCGTCCTAAACTGATGAACCTCCCCATCACGTTCACGGAGGACGACGCCCACAACGTCCATTTCCTGCACCACGACCCGCTGGTCGTCGATGCCCAAATTGCCAACAAGCTGGTATCCCGCGTGTTGGTGGATGACGGAAGCTCCGTCAACTTGCTGTTCAAATCTTCCTTTGCCGCTATTGGCCTGACGGAGGCTGATTTGGCGTCCTGCCCGACCCAAATCTACGGCTTCAACGGAGACGCGCTTCTCCCTATGGGAAAGGTCCAGCTACCGGTGACGCTGGGGGATGAGTTGCAGCACTCGTTCAAGTTCTGCACCTTTGTTGTGGTGGATTGCCCAACCGCTTACAACGTCATCTTTGGCCGGCCCGCCCTGGTCGAGTTCGGGGCCATAACCTCCATCCGCCATCTGTGCATGAAGTTCCCGTGCAACAACGGAGGGATAGGGACTGTCCGCGGAGACCAAAAAAGCGCTCGGAAGTGTTACCATGTCTCTGCCCGTCCCGTTTATATGGTCCGGGAGGAGCCCGTCGAGCCGGCCCTCCACCCGGCTGAGCAAGTAGTCCAGGAAGAGGACGATCTGGACCCGCGGATAGGAGATGAGCGCGTCCTGGAGCCAATGGACGAAATAGAAGAGGTATGCATCAGCGAGTCCGACCCGGCCAGGGTCATCCAGGTGGGAAAGAGCCTGCCGGCGGACATTCGGGCCGCCATTATCGCCCGAATCCAAGAAAACCAGGATCTTCTGGCATGGTCTCACTCCGATATGACCAGGATCGACCGCAATGTCATATGCCACGCGTTAAGTATTGACCCAAACGCGACCCCGGTCCGCCAGAAGCGCAGACCTTTGGGGACGGAAATGGCCGAGGCCCTCAAGCTGGACGTAGAGAAGCTGTCTTCCATCAAATTCATCCGCGAAGCCGTATACCCCGTATGGCTAGCCAACCCGGTCTTGGTGCCGAAACCTAACGGGACCTGGAGGACCTGCATCGACTTCACGGACCTCAACAAAGCATGTCCGAAGGACTGTTTCCCGCTCCCCCGGATAGACCAAATGGTGGATGCTACGTCCGGTTACGAGATCTTGAGTTTCATGGATGCCTACTCGGGTTACAACCAGATCTCCATGCACGTGGCGGATCAGGAGCACACCAGTTTCCAAACTGACAAGGGCATCTATTGTTACATAGTCATGCCTTTCGGACTAAAAAATGCCGGAGCAACTTACCAGAGGCTCGTCAATCGAATGTTTCGGGCCCAGCTAGGGAGAAACATGGAAGTATACATCGATGATATGCTGGTCAAGTCCAAGACGTCACGGGACCATTCGGAGGATTTGGCGGAGGCTTTCGCAGTTATCCGGAAGTACGGAATGAAGCTGAACCCTAAGAAGTGCACTTTCGGCGTAGCTTCCGGGAAGTTCCTGGGCTTCATAGTGAGTTTCCGAGGAATCGAAGCCAACCCGGAGAAGATCAAGGCGCTGATCGACATGGCCTTTCCCCGGAAGCACAAGGACGTTCAAAGCCTGACGGGGCGAGTGGCTGCCCTGAGCCGTTTTGTTTCCAAGGCCACGGACAAGTGCGTCCCTTTTTTCAACGTCCTCCGGGGAAGCTAGCGGTTCGAATGGTCACCCGAGTGCGAAGAAGCCTTCCAGAAGCTGAAAGAACACTTGGCCAAGGCCCCCATCCTGGAAAAGCCAGTCGAAGGAGAGCCTTTGTACCTATACCTGGCCGTGACCGAGCATGCCATCAGCGCCGCGTTGGTACGAGAAGAGGAAAGGACACAACTCCCGGTATACTACGTGAGCAAGCGGTTACTAGACGCCGAATCTAGGTACCCGCTGATCGAAAAGCTGACTTTCTGCCTATTGACGGCATCCCGGAAGCTTCGACCCTACTTCCAGGCCCACGCAATAAAGGTCTTAACCAACCATCCCCTGCTGCAGGTGTTGCAGAAACCTGAGTCGTCGGGAAGACTCCTGAAATGGGCAATGGAGCTGAGCCAATTTGATATATCTTACGTGCCCCGGGTGTCCATCAAGGGACAGGCCCTGGCCGATTTCATCGTCGAATGCTCCGGGATCCCCCCAGAAGAGAGCATCCCCGCGGCACCCGCGGCGCCCGTGTGGAAAATCTTCGTGGACGGAGCCTCGAACGAGAATGGGGTCGGTGTCGGGATTATCTTGGTGTCACCACAGGGGCACCAGCTACAAAACGCCCTCCGTTTCCAGTTCAAAGCGTCGAACAACGAGGCGGAGCACGAAGCTGTCCTAGCCGGCCTGCGTCTGGCCCGGGAGGTAGGGGCAGCGAACCTCGAAATTTACAGCGATTCTCAGCTAGTAGTCAGACAGATCTCGGGGGAGTATCAGACCAAGGGAGAGCGAATGGCAGCATACGTGACTCAAACGAGGGAGATGCTCCAGACGTTCGCGGTGCATTCCATCCTCCAGATTCCCCGGGAGAAGAACGTGTTCGCGGACACATTAGCGAAGCTGGCAACCGACGCAGAGGCCGAATTGGCCGGGCTAGTCCCCGTCAACCATCTCCCCGTCCCCAGCATCGGGGCTCCCACCGTCCATACTGTCGACCACTCCAATTCCAGGATGGGGCCGCTGATCCGCTACTTGTCCACCGGGGAGGTTCCGAACGAGCGAGCCGCGGCCAGGAAACTCCTGTACCAGGCCCACCGATACGTCATGATGGATGGGAAACTCTATCGCTGGGGACTGTCTATGCCTTAACTCAGGTGCGTGTCCGGGACTGAGCTAGGCGCCATCATGCATGAGGTCCACGAAGGCTTTTGCGGAGATCACACAGCCGGGCCCAGTTTGTCCAAGAAAATTCTGCGCCAAGGATACTTCTGGCCCACCATGAAGAGAGACTGCATAGACTATGTCCGCAAGTGCGAACAGTGCCAGAGGTACGCGAAGATCCCTCGCCCCCCCCCCCCCCCCCCCCACAGAGATAACCTTGATGAACAGCCCCTGGCCCTTTGCAGTGTGGGGGATCGATCTTGTGGGATCCCTCCCGACCGGGAAAGGAGGGGTAAAGTACGCCATTGTGGCTGTAGACTATTTCACGAAATGGGTTGAGGCAGAACCCATGAATACGATCACATCCAAGAAGGCCCTGGATTTCGTCGTCAACAGCATAGTTTGTCGGTACGGCCTCCCCCACAAAATCGTGTCCGACAACGGGAAGCAGTTTGACAGCCTCCACTTCACGGATTTTTGCGAAAGACACGGTATAGTGAAGAGTTTCTCTGCCGTGGCCAGGCCTCAGGCAAACGGGCAGGCAGAAGCTGTGAACAAAATCCTAAAAGGACTGAAGAAAAAGCTCCAGGCCTGTAAGAGCAAGTGGCCCGAAGAGCTCCCCCGCGTATTGTGGGCCTACCGGACGACCGAAAGGACGTCAACCGGGCACATCCCCTACTCAATGGTGTATGGATGCGAAGCTGTCATCCCCATTGAAACTACCATTCCGTCCCATCGACGCGACACGTATGATCCCACCCAGAACCACGCTTTACTCCAGGAATCACTGGATCTTATCGAGGAAATCCGGGAAGAGTCACAAGTGCAGTTGAAGATGTACCAGGGCAAGATCGCGCGGCATTTCAACTCCAGGGTCAAGGGCCGTAAGTTTGAAATCGGCGATCTAGTCCTGCGGAGGGTCTTCCTTGCCACTCAGGATCCGGGAGTAGGGGTTCTGGGCCCCAATTGGGAAGGGCCATACGAGATCCAGCACGAGATCTGCCCCGGAACGTACCGCTTGAAGCGGCTCGATGGTTTGGAAGTTCGGCGAGCCTGGAACGCGGAACATCTCCGTAAATACTACCAGTAGCCCAAGGGCTCGTCTAAGTTTAATGTTTACGCTGTAATATGTACGCTTCAGGGCTAATTCCCTTTTGAACAATGAAAATGACGTGTGCAAAACGTCATAAAGGGCTATTGTCACCATGAAAATGTGTGCCTCAGGGCGAATTCTTTTCGAATTTCTTTCTCAAGTTACCATAGACCCGTCTCCGCTCACTTGCGGGGGGTATCATCCCAGGCACAAATATAACAAAGAGGACCGAGCCCAAGGCCGGTCCCACCCCGGACGAGCGACGTCCGGGGGTATAAAATTAAGAGGAACGAGCCTAAGGTCGGTCCCACCCCGGATGAGCGACGTCCGGGGGTATAAAATTAAGAGGACCGAGCCCAAGGCCGGTCCCACCCCGGACGAACGATGTCCGGGGGTATAAAACTAAGAGGACCGAGCCCAAGGCCGGTCCCACACCAGACGAACGATGTCCGGGGGTATAAAACTAAGAGGACCGAGCCCAAGGCCGGTCCCACCCCGGACGAACGACGTCCGGGGGTATAAAATTAAGAGGATCGAGCCCAAAGGCCGGTCCCACCCCGGACGAACGATGTCCGGGGGTATAAAACTAAGAGGACCGAGCCCAAGGTCGGTCCCACCCCGGACGAACGACGTCCGGGGGTATAAAATTAAGAGGATCGAGCCCAAGGCCGGTCCCACCTCGGACGAACGACGCCCGGGGGTATAAAATTAAGAGGACCGAGCCCAAGGCCGGTCCCACCCCGGACGAACGATGTCCAGGGGTATAAAACTAAGAGGACCGAGCCCAAGGCCGGTCCCACCCCAGACGAACGATGTCCGGGGGTATAAAACTAAGAGGACCGAGCCCAAGGCCAGTCCCACCCCGGACGAACGATGCCGGGGGTATAAAACTAAGAGGACCGAGCCCAAGGCCGGTCCCATCCCGGACGAACGATGTCCGGGGGTATAAAAATAAGAGGACCGAGCCCAAGGCCGGTCCCACCCCGGAAAAACGACGTCCGGGGGTATAAAATTAAGAGGATCGAGCCAAAGGCCGGTCCCACCCCGGACGAACGACGTCCGGGGGTATAAAATTAAGAGGACCGAGCCCAAGGCCGGTCCCACCCCGGACGAACGATGTCCGGGGGTATAAAATTAAGAGGACCGAGCCCAAGGCCGGTCCCACCCCGGACGAACGATGTCCGGGGGTATAAAACTAAGAGGACCGAGCCCAAGGCCGGTCCCACCCTAGACGAACGACGTCTGGGGGTATAAAATTAAGAGGATCTAGCCCAAAGGCCGGTCCCACCCTGGACGAATGATGTCCGGGGGTATAAAATTAAGGGGACCGAGCCCAAGGCCGGTCCCACCCCGGACGAACGACGTCCGGGGGTATGAAAGGGAGAGGACTGAGCCGAAGGCCGGTCCCTCCCCGGACGAATAATGTCCGAGGGTATAAGAAAGAGGACCGGGCCAAGGCCGGTCCCACCCCAAACGAACAACGTCCAGCCCGGACAGGTTGATCCCCAGAATACGAAAGCATCCGGTTTACCCTAGGGCAAAGCCAGGACCTAAAATTTAAGGAAAAATGCACTCCACGTTAAACAAAGACCCAAGGGCCCCGGACAATGCCAAGACTGGTCATTGGGTCCGGTCCCGGCCGTTGGAACCAGGACAAAACCCCCTGCAATCAGTTAATCGCGACAACAACTTCTTACTGAACGGTGAAAGGAAAAATCTCTTAAAAACCAAAGAGAGAAGCAGTGTTTTAAAATTTAATTACAAGCCAAAAACATTAACAAAAGAACGAGGCCGGGACAAGGGCCTACAGCGCGTCCGCCCAGAGGTCCGCATCCTCCCTCTCCTTGGCCTCATACTCGGCACGCTTCGATTCAAGATCAGGGAAGACAAGGAGGTTCATGTTCTTATCCTTGCACCAGGCCATATAGATGGCCTCGTAAAAGGTGACATCCACTAAGTTGTCGGCCTCCTCCTTCTCCTGACGGGTGGTTTCATGCGCCGCCTTCTCCTGAAGCAGGGAGTCGCCCAGTTCGCAGACTCGGGCCTTCAGGGTCCGGATCTCCTCCTTGTCCAGGACTGACTGTGCCGCGGCCGTCTCCAAGAGAGCCGCCCTTTCGTCGGCAACTTTTGTCTTCCAGGACAACTCCTCTTCCAACCCGGTCTTGGCGCAGCTAATTTCCTCGCGCTCCGCCTTTGCGCGGGCCAACTCTTCCTGGAGGTGGGCCGTCTCCATGCCAAGGGTCTCCTTGACGGCCTCCCTCTGGTTCACGGCCGCCTCTATATCCATCTTGGCCGTCTCCATCTTTATTGCAAGCTCGGCCACCAAGTCGGCACTCCTTTGAGACAGCAAGTCGACCTGGAGCAAACAAAAGTTAGAAAAAGAAATCACCGCCAACAAATGACGAAGGAATATGAGATGAAAATTACCGCGGTGGCCTGGTGGCGGAGAGCCTGAGAAATAAACAGCACGTCCGGATTGGCTATCGTGGCGTACCTCTTCAGCTGGAGGTTGGACATAGTGCTCCCGACCTGATCAAGTAGATCAGCGGCCATGGGGGCGATGTCCTGGCCCAGCTTGGGGCGGAAGCCCGCCTTGGCAGCTAGCCGGTCCACGATCGGCTGGGGAGCGCTGAACTCGGCAGGACGGTTCGAGAACTCGACCTGACGACAGATTGTCAGGGCCTTGTAAGCGTCGTCCCTCCAGCATCGGCCGTTCTCCCAAGTCCGGTTGATCAGCCGGGACTGTTCATCCCGCAGGGCAGACTCCCCCTCCTCGAGAAGAGTTGGGCGGAGGGGAAGAGCAGGCGGAGCAGGGATCTCCTTCGCGGTTAGCCTACTCTCCCCATGTGACTTCTCGGCTGTCTCCGACAGTGTCATCCGAGGCCTCTTCCCGAGTTTGCCTTCCCTGGCATCATCTTCCGGGCCCCTCTTTTCTGAGCTCCGGCTTACGGCTTTGCCCGTTTCCAAATCAATTACCGGGGGCTGGTCCGAAGGGATGTCTGCGGCCGGCTCCACGGCCCGGAAGGGAACCACGGCCAGAGCCTCGCCTGGACCGGGCGCTGGCCCGGGCGTTTCACTGGTGGGGAGGGGCTCTGTGCCGGCCGCGACGTTTGACCTCCTGGACGCCTTCTTGGTCGACCTTTCCTTGATGAGCCTCCTCATCTTGCTGGCCTGGTTAGACATATCGGAATCCTCTGCAAAAGTACAGGAGAAAGATGTTATTATGATAAGCTAGACGGGAAAGCACAACAGTAAAAAAGTGAATGAGACTCATCTAATTAAAAAAGTACAGCCCGGGACGAACCCTCATCTGAGCCCCGGGCGAGACTCAATTCCCTTAGAGAAAATGAGTGTATCCGGTCTCCTACATCGTCCGGGGTTAGAAACCCCCCGTACTGGAGGAACCCGGACAGGAACATTAAGATCCCTGATCATACAGGGACGGGAGATGAAGGCCTCATCTCCCCATCAGCCCCAAACGCGGGGCCCGGCGGCTCTAGCCTATCCCTAGCTAAGTGCCCAACTTGGGGAGCATAAGTTAAGATTAAAGGGGAGTTACCTCGCCTCGATACACTAGCCCCGGGAGTCCCGACGTTTGGTAGGGCGTCTTCGAAAAGCTCTTCCAGCTCTTCCGAGGTGGCCTCTTCCACCGGAAGTTGATTCTTCTTACACTGAGATGCGGTGGCCTGTGCCGCTCTCACCACCTCGGCGATGTGGTCGAGGGCCAGCTGCTCCCGGATCTCGGCATCCTTCTCGTACGGGATGCCCCTGAGGCTCGGGACGACAATGGTCTGGGTAGCCGCAAGCAACCCTACTAGTCGGAGGTTTTTATCATTGACATAGCCCCCAATGTCCAGCTCCTCCGTGGTCAGCTTGGCATAGAACCTCCTCCTTTCTAGGAGAAACTCGGTGAGGGGGGTTTGAATGAAGGGACCTGCGACCCGGAAGATACGATAAGAGGTGGAAGCGAAAGATGAATAAAAGAAAGGGTCCGGGGGAATACTTACCCACTCGCTGGAAGTCTAGCAGCAGCGTGGGGTTCTTGTCAATAAGGAACCCGGATGTCATGAACCAGTAATGCCTGACATCCAGGGGGTGCTTCCAGGTGCTGGTAGGAGCAGGGTAGCCGCTCCGCGGCTGCAGCCTGTAAAAGCTGTCCAGGCTCTTGTTTTTAACACTGACCTGTGGCACCAACTTGTAGAAGTACAAGACCTCCGCCGGGGTAGGCTCCGCGATCTCCTTCGCGGCATAGAACACCTTCCACCCAGCAAGCAGGCGGTACGCTTGTGGCAGTAGTTGGAACGGTGCGATCCCCACATACGTCAGGAACCGCACGAAATAGTCATGAAGCGGGAGCGTAGCTCCCGCGCTGATGTGACCGGCACTCCAGGCCCCGAATCCATTCACGGACGTATGCGCCCGCTCCTCTAGCCTGGCCATGCAATTGTGGAAGAGGCCCGGAGTAGATTCGATGCCCAGCCGCGTCTCCAGGAGCAGCATCATCCGATAGTTCCGGAACGAGTTGGCCGTCACATCCATCTCCCACCTGTTGCCTTTGGGCGTCTTGGATCTGGGAACGACTATAGGGGCCCTATTAACCTCTTCTTCGGAGTGGAGTGTGACGCCCGTGGCCATGATTGACGATCTGGGAACAAAGAAAGAAAGACCAAGCAGTCAGTACCTAAACCCAAAAGAATCGGTCGAGGTACAGGGAGTCTCCTAAGGACTGCTTGGAGTCCCGTCGGACCAGGCCCGGGACCTTGATCGGGAGGGAAGGTTACTAAGGTCCGTCCCTTGTCCAGGAAGCATCCGAGCACGGTGCAACCCAAACTAGGCAGCTTTCCTAGCGAATTCTGAAGCACAGAGCCTAGGTGCATGCGTCTAGAGAGCCTAAGTTCACAATGTTGGTAACAGAATTAAAAAAGACTTACTGTGTGGTGTCGACGGTTGAGGCTGGCGATTTTCCGGTCGTAAGGATGGTAGGACCTCGTTCTTGAAGTGGCACAGCCGGTGCAGCAGTTCGTCGGCGGGGCAAATCCGAGAAGCGCCGTCAGGTTGCAGAACGAAGGTTGAGGCTCTGGGAAACAGGCGGTGGGGCAGAACTAGCAAACGGCGAAGTATTTCGTCGGCGAGGTCGGACATGCAAAGCTCTAGCGAGCGTTCGAGTTTTTCTTTTTCTTAAGCTGGTTCGAAAATGGAAAAGTGTCGAATGTTGTTCTCTGGGAGTCTTTATATCAGCCCCCCAAATTCTGGCCCACGATCCAACGGTCAGGTGCCTCTTCATCTGACGATCGAGAATCGCGCAGAGGACATTTCTGAGTCCTTTTTGTCTGGATCCTCAACGCCTCTAATCCGACGGTCTAGGAGTGGCGGATGCCAGAGGACGCCCCATCCTACGGTCCACCGCGTTCCAAGGATATTAATGATGACTCCCCCCGTGCGGATGTGACGCCTCGTGACGTATGCTGACACCCTAGTCTAGGCCTAGCGGAATTTGGGAGGCCTAGGCGACTCTTCGAGGCCCTTGCAGCAATCACTTGGCGACACGTGTGTCATTCTTCTCGAAGCGGGCCAAGGGTAAACGTCCCCGGATTACGGTAAACGGTCCGGGCTAAGAAACCTGCCATTGCCACGGCCTTTCCGCCAAGCCTCCTAGCTCAGACAGGAACTGGGGAGACAACTTGGCGAGCGCCGCGAGGGTGGTGCAACCATCCCCCCGGCTAGCCCGGGTGAAGGCTTGGGGGGTAAATGTTATCCCCATTTCCTGGAAGGGTTTTGGGCCTTCGCCCTGGGCCACGGTTAGGGGACCGACTCGACATTTGGGCCTGGCCCAGGGACTCTAGACTGGGCCCATATGGAGGGGTCCGGGACGTCCCTCCGGGTTCATCTTCAGCTTGAATGGTCCCGGCGGTGTCCGGAGCACCCGGACCGTCGTGGCCTACGCGTCCCTATCCCAGAGCCTGGTATGATCCGGGCTCGAGGTAAACGTAGCGGGCCAAAGGTAAACGGACCTAGATCGCCTCTTCCCCAGTCGAAGGGCCAGGCGTCCAGGACCCTGAAACTGCCTCATTTCGCGTGAGCGTTGTCCCCCCACTTTTCGCCTGCAGAAAAGGTCGCCTTGGGATTATCCACTGGTGTGTCAGGACTGCGCAGCCAAGTATCCTGACCGGTCTTGTCTCCTGAATCAGCCTCGTGACTCGAAGTGGTCAGAGCCAAAGTGCCGTTTTGTCGGGCGAAGGCTTGTGTCTCATGTCAACTAATTGGGCCTTGGCTGGTTTGGATTTGGTGTATTGTATACCTTTTTTGTATTGGGCCTCCACTAGAAAGGCCCCTTATGCACATTCCTTTCATGGGTCCGGGTCGGATTCGGCCCAGACCCGGTGTCCCCCTCAGCCTATAAATATAAGTTGTAGAACAACGTAAAAGAGGGAGAAAAACAGTGGGAGAAAGCAGAAACTCTGTTCAGATATAGTTAGAAAACTCCATTGTAAAAGCTTCTTCTAGCTCTAATATATGGACTCGTGGACTAAGGCTAGTTAACGCCCCAACCACGTAAAAACCTCGTGTCGATCTTCTATTTCTACTATTATTACTAGCAAATATCATTCATTAATACAGTTGCCGAAAATCTCGGTTAATAATAATAATAATAATAATATCATAATGATGATAGGATTCGATTTAGGTAAATATCTAACTTAATAAATTTAAAAAAACTATTTTCAAATTATTAAATAATTAAATAAATAAAATAAAAACAACACTGACACAACATCATCATATTGATACATGCATGACACAATCCTTGGACTGTGTCATGCGTGTACTGCTATATCCCTTTTTAGGGATATTACATTTTTCTTTTATTTAACTATTTAAATAAAATCAATTTTCCACAAAATAAGATATTTATCTTTTTAAGGAAAAGATGGAAACCATATTTCAAAATTTAAATTTTAAATTCAAAATTCAAAATTCAAATTGATGATCATCATTATCATCATCTTTTAAAATTAAATAAATCAAAAACTATTTTTGACTTACCAATTTTATTTTCTCCCACTCAAATAAAATAATTAATTTCAAATTTTATTTATTTATTTATATATGAAATTTACATATTTAAATTAATAAATATATTTTCAAAAATTAATAATTAATTCCAAATTAATTATTCAACATCAATTATCATATAATTGCATACTTGACCCGAAGAATAAAATTATTCTCAAATTCCCAAATTACAGTTATACCATTGTATCAACTTTTATCTTGATATGGTATTGATAGATCCACCATGAGGACCTATGGACCTATAATATCAAGCTCCAATAAATAGTGGATTATTAATCAAAGCTCTTTGATAAAATAATCATATTTATTAATCTCATGATTACTCTACTATAAATATGAGATTGAACTCTTGATAATTATAGACATTTATTTACTGAGTACTTTATCAAAGAAAAAAGTATCCATTGATATAATCATTACATACAACGTTAATCCTCTATTAATGGTTCACAATTAAAAGGGAATAAAATTACCGTTTTACCCTTTTAACTATATTTTGTTCCTAGAGTACTATTGACTTTACTAGTGAAGGTTGTGTCACAACAAGTTTGCGACGTGAGCACTCATAACCTTTTCAGTTCCAAAAGCCAACCCAATAGGGAATCCTTATTCAATCTATAAAGAAGGTATAGATTCCATATCTGCTAAACTACGTCCCCAACCATATGCAAAGTACCTTCACTAAAATGTCCTACTACACTAGTAACCCAGATCTAGGTCACATGTATTAATAATAATAGTGGACCGTACTAGCAATAATTAATCTAAAGATGTCATAACTTTATTTTACTGCGAACTGTTTGAAGTTTATTATCTTAATGTCGATCATCTCATACTAATATGAGATTAAGACAACATAGATAAACTTTGGAATTTTATGATATTCATTTAATATTATCATATAATATCAGACATAGTGTATATATATATAATAATAATTCAATTCAATTATTTATTTCATTTAAAATATTTGTCAATTACAATTGCTTTAAGGGGATTATTCCCAACTGTATGTGCATTATTAGTTCTTAGTCATTTCATTTGGTTTGACTAATGCCCCAACTTCTTTTATGGATCTGATGAACATGGTGTTCAAAGATTATCTGGATCAAATTTATGATCGTCTTCATCAACGATATTCTGGTATATTCTTAGTCAGAGGAAGAACATGAGAAACATCTCAGGTTGGTTCTATAGAGGGTGAGGGAACACAGACTATTTGTGAAGTTCAAGAAATGTGAGTTCTAGTTACCACACTTGACTTCTTTTGGTCACATTGTTAGTAGAGATGGGATCGAGGTAGACCAAACAAAGATTGAGGCAGTCAAAGATGGGCCAAGGCCAAGGAATGCCTCAGAGATTAGGAGTTTCCTTGGATTGGTAGGTTATTACAGGAGTTTTGTGGATGGGTTTTCAAGGATTGCTACCCCATTGATGAAACTAACATGCAAGAATCAGAAGTTTGCGTGGTCAGATGAGTGTGAGAGTAACTTCCAGGATCTGAAGCGACGATTGATTACAGCTCCAGGTCTGAGTCTTCTAACAGATCAGAAGAAGTTTGTGGTGTATTGTGATGCCTCACGATAGGGTTTAGGTTGTGTTCTTATGCAGACGGGGAAGGTGATTGCCTATGCATCACGTCAGTTGAAAGAGTATGAACAGCGATGCCCCACTCATGATCTAGAGTTGGCAGCATTGGTCTTTTAATTAAAGGTATGGAGGCATCGCCTTTATGGGTAGAAGTCTGAGATATACACTGACCACATGAGCTTGAAATACTTCTTCACACAGAAAGACCTGAACATGAGATAGTCGTTGCCTGGAGTTAGTGAAGGATTATGACTGTGAAATCCTATATTACCCAGGGAGGGCGATGTGGTGGCAGATGCCTTAAGACGGAAGGGTCCGAGGAAATTATACAGTGCGAGACAAATATCTAGGGGGTTGGTAGAGGATATGACTAGAGTTGGAACAGAGTTGCTAGTGGGCCAGTTGGCCAAAATCACGCTACATCTACACTGTTGGAGAGGAAAAAGGATGGTCAGTTGGGCGATCCACAACTAACGAGAATCAGATGGGATGTCCTAGCTGGAGTGGCTAGGGACTATACAATGTCAGATATTGGTTTGCTGAGGTACAAGGGTTGGATCTGTGTTCTGATGGACACTGTTATTAGACGGGAGATTCTGGACAAATCTCATACTACCCCTTACTCTTTGCATCCTGGAACCATGAAGATGTATTAGGATGTGATATCATTATATTGGTGGCCTAGGATGAAGAGGGTTGTGACAGAATATGCGACTAAGTGCTTGACATTCAGCAGGTCAAGGCTGAGCATCATAGACCATCATGCCTATTACAGCCTCTGGACATCCCAGAGTGGAAGTGGGAGGATATCATAATGGATTTTGTGGTTGGGTTACCCAGAACCGTGGGTCAACATGATTCGGTATGGGTTATAGTGGATCGATACACCAAATCAGCTCAGTTCTTACTAGTGAGGAGGAGATACACAGTTGACCAATATACAGATTTCTATGTGGAAGAGACAGTCCGCCTTCATGGGGTTCCAAGATCGATTGTGTCTGATCAGGACCCCACATTTACTTCCAAATTTTGGGGAAGTTTGCAGAAGGCTATGGGTACACAACTGAAATTTAGTACCGCCTATCATCCTCAGAGAAATGGACAATCTGAGAGGACAATACATATATTAGAGGACATGTTGCGAGCATGTGTGCTGGACTTTGAAGGATCCTAGAGTAAGTATTTTCCTTTGATAGAGTTTTCCTACAATAACAACTATCAGTCAACCATTGGAGTGGCTCCTTATGAGATGTTGTACGGTAGGAAATGTAGATCGGCCATTCATTGGGATGAGACAGGAGAAAGGAAATACTTGGGTCTTGAGTCAGTTCAGAGGATCAATGAGACCTTTGAGAAGATCAGAGCTCGGATGCTTGCTTCTCAGAGTAGACAGAAAAGTTATGCTGGTCCAAAAATGCAGGAACATGGAGTTCCAAGTGGGAGACTATGTCTTCCTTAGAGTCTCACCATGGAAAGGGGTGAGGAGATTTGGGAAGAAGGGCAAGCTAAGCCCTATATTTGTAGGACTGTTTGAGATCCTAGAAAGGATCGGTCAGGTGGTCTATAGATTGGCATTACCTCCAGCACTGTCGACCGTACACAATGTATTTCATATTTTGGCACTTTGGAAATATGTATCAGACGTGACTCATGTGTTGAGTTACGAGGAATTAGAGCTTCAGGTAGACCTCTCCTATGAGGAACAACCAATCCAGTACCTAGAAAGAAAGGACAAGCTCCTGAGGAACAAGAATATAACTTTGGTTAATGTAACGACCCCAAATTCGCTAATGAGGCTTAAGGGCCTTGATTAGTGTGCCAGGAGGGCATTATTGGGTTAAATTAGATTTAAATGCATAATTGTATGATTATAATGCTTGTATGATTATATTTGTATTAATGTGATATATATATATGTATATGGCATTGTGATAACCACATTATTATGTGGGTAGGTCTGCAGAGCACGACTCAAGGCAATCCTAGGGCTAGATAGCAGGGAAAAGTCACAACGGAGCTTAACAATTGACTTTGGATAAGTCAAGGGTATTTTAGGTATCGGGTAGTTATTTAGACTATCGGGTTATGAAAATAAATATATGGAGATATATTTGAGGTTAGGAAGTCTAGGCGGGAATATTGGGGAATTTTACCGTTTTTCCCTCGGGGACGTTTCCGGCACCCCGAGCCTCGGGATTGACTTAATGGGATAAGATTAGACTGAAGCTTTAGAAAACAGTAGACAAAAAATTAAACCGACCTTTATTTTCAGTCTTTCCTCTCTATTCTCTCTCAAGGAAAACACAAGGAAAAACACTGAAATCTTCGGGGAATTCAGCTAGAATTTAGTGGATTGAAGGAGTGGTTTAGAGGCTTAGCTCAAGAATCAATCAGAAACCTAATCAGGATTAAGGTAAGCACTGAATTTCCTTTTCTGTGGTTAGAAATTCTGGGTTTTGGCTGGGTTTTGAGGTAAATGTGGTTTTAATGTTTAAGGGCGAATTAACGAGGAAAGCTTCAGAATTAGCTTGGATTTGGCTTGGTGAAGTGGTTCAGCAGAAGAGGTAAGTCTCAATTCGTAATTTGGAGGTTTTAATGTGAGTTTGTATGATTGGTTTTAGTGTTTGAGGTTCTTGAGTTTCAGAAATTTGAAATGGGATTCTAGTGGGTTTTTGGGATGTATTTATGTTGGGATGTGTTGTTAGAATTATGATAAAGGTGTTGTGATTAAAGGGTTTTGAATTGGGGAGCTTTGGAATGGCTTTGGATGAGGTTTAGATGTTGGTAATGGTGGGTTTTCTGGGCACGAAGGGAAGGGTCGCGACTTTGTTCTAGAGCGCTGCGGCCCTAGGATGAAGATGAGCTAGGAGGGCTCGGCCAAGGGTGAGCGCTGCAGCGCCCAAAGCAAGGGCCGCGGCGCGTGCGGCGCGTGTCTTCTTTCAGGCTTGGCCTTGGTTTTGTTTTGAGGGCAGGGCTGCGGCTAAGCCTCAAGGGCCGCAGCCCTTGGGTGCACACTTGAACATTTGGGGATCTTAGGCATGGGAATGTGGTCTAGAATGCTCGGGATCGATTTCACCACCGTGCTTGGTGGAATTCAGATTCCCAGAAATTAGTTTTGTATCCGGAAACCCTTATTTGAATATTAATGGAACCCTATACCTTGGTTGTGACTAGGTGATAAAAACTTAGGCTAAGGAACAGATCGTGCTTGAGGAGCGTTGCTTGTAATCAGTAACCGTAAAGATTAAAGGTAAGAAAACTACACCTGGTTGAATATATGTAATGGGACTAAGGGTTCCCTATTGTGTATGCTTGAAAAGTTGGTATTATGCCATGCAAGCTAATTAGTGAACCAACGACTTAAGGGTACCGAGGGTTACACTAGCGCACAGGGCGCGTCTTGGCCACTGGTAGCCAAGGACAGCTTAATATGCCCTGAGCTCGGTTTAAGCGGGCCGGAGTTAGTGGGTTAAACAGAGAGTGCGGGCTAAGTTGTCGGCCCTGATTATTATGTGATATGAATGTTATAAGTGTTTGATTGCATCCATGATTCTGAATTTATACTGAATGATTATTGTGGGTTATATGATGAGAGTTCATGCTTAATGAGTTTGTTATTTGTTATTACTGCTTGTGTTGCATATCATGTTTTCTTCCTGGGCCTTGGCTCACGGGTGATACGTGGTGCAGGTAAAGGCAAGGGCAAATTTGATCAGCCTTGATTACTATAATTCTGGATTCTATGAGGATAGAGGGGCATGATGGAGTGGCCTGTGCCACTTATATGTTGAGGGAGGATGCCCACATCTAGTGGGAAGTGGCATCGCAGACCGAGGATGTTACTACTTTGAGTTGGGAAGGTTTCAGAGACTTGTTTAGTCAGAAGTACTACAATGTTGCTGTCAGGGGAGCAAAGGTCAATGAGTTCGTGAATCTGGTGCAGGGAAATATCACTGTTACTGAATATGCCCTAAAATTTGCGAAGTTTGCACCAGATCTTGTGCCTACTGATACTGCTAGGCAAGATCGATTTATTAGGGGGCTTAATGCTATGATAGCCCGGGATGTAAGGATTACAACGGTACCTGGAGGAACAACTTATGCCCAGGCCATTGAGAAGGCTCTTACCGCTGAGGAAGCGGAGAACAAAATATGGAGGGAAAGTGCGGTGATGCATGAGGGCCACAGAGTGGTGCCTCCTTATTCAGGGACAGGTAGGGGCAGAGGCCCCATTGACTTCAAGAGAAAGGCTCATGACACTTCAACCACTGTTGGTCTTGATAGGAGGGGTCGGGGTGGTCATCAAGGTGGCGGTGAGGCATGGTTGACCTATCCAGAGTGCCCGAGGTGTAGAAGACGTCATCTGGGCGAGTGTCGGGCCAAGGCATGCTTTGTGTGTGGAGCAGTAGGGCATATTAGAAAAGACTGCCCAACGGTGAAGAAAGAAGAAGCAGGGAAGGTGGATAGCTTGACTTCAGCTCGAGTATTCACTTTGACTCAGGCAGAGGCCGAGGCTAGTCCCTCGGTGGTGACAGGTCAACTTTCTAGCATTGGCTTTCCTTTTACAGTATTGATTGATTCTGGTGCTACACATTCCTTTGTTTCTAGTAGAGTGATTGATAGATTGTGTAGACCTAGTGAGTATCGGACTGCAGGGTTTGGGACTTTATTGCCTACAGGGGAATTGGTAGTTTCTAGGAGATGGATTAGGGCACTGCCAGTGATGGTTGATGGTAGGGAACTTTTGGTGGATATGATTGAGTTAGATATGGAGGATTTTGATACGATTATGGGGATGGACTAGTTGGTTAGATATGGGGCTACAATTGACTGCAGGAAGAAGATGGTTACTTTTGAACCTAAGGGTGAGGATCCTTTTGTTTTCGTGGGTGCGGTATGTGGACCCCGCGTACCCATGATTTCAGTTTTGATAGCCAGAGACTTGTTGCATGGGGGATGCATAGGTTTTCTGGCCAGTGTGGTGGATACTACTAGGGTTATGCCGGCAGGGCCGGGAGAGACCATATTGGTGTGTGAGATTTTGGATGTATTTCCTGAGGATCTACCAGGGTTGCCACCGCGCAGAGAGATTCAATTTGAGATTGAGTTAGCATCGGGGACAGAACCAGTATTTAGGACACCATACAGAATGGCACCAGCGGAATTGAAAGAGTTGAAGATACAATTGCAAGAACTTCTGGATTTGGGATTCATCAGGCCTAGTTATTCTCCATGGGGCGCTCCAGTGTTGTTTGTTAAGAAGAAGGATGGGACTTTGAGGATGTGCATAGATTATAGAGAATTGAACAAGTTGACTATTAAGAATAAGTACCCTCTACCAAGGATTGATGACTCGTTCGATCAACTGCAGGGAAATACGGTGTTCTCAAAGATTGATCTTCGATCTGGTTATCACTAGCTGGAGATCAAAGATGAGGATATACCAAAGACGGCCTTCCGGACACGGTATGAGCATTATGAGTTCTTGGTCATTTCCTTTGGTCTGACCAATGCCCTAGCAACTTTTATGGATTTGATGAACAGGGTGTTCAAGGACTTCTTGGATCAGTTCGTCATTGTCTTCATCGACGACATCTTGGTTTACTCCAGTTAAGAGGCAGAGCATGAGCAACATCTCTGACAGGTTCTACAGAGGTTAAGGGAGCATCAGTTGTACACTAAGTTTAAGAAGTGTGAGTTTTGGTTGCCAGAGGTGACTTTTCTTGGGCATATAGTTGGTGCGGAAGGGATTAAGGTGGATCCATCCAAGGTAGAAGCAGTAAGGGATTGGCCGAGGCCAAGGAACGCCTCGGAGGTGCGAAGTTTCCTTGGGTTGGCCGGTTATTACAGATGGTTCATAGAGGGGTTCTCAAAGATTTCTTCATCGATGACAGAGTTGAAAAAAAGAATCAGAAGTTTGTTTGGTCAGAGAAGTGTGAGAACAGTTTTCAAGAGTTGAAACGACGACTTATTTCTGCACCTGTGTTGAGTCTTCCTTCGGAGGAAGGAAAGTTTGTGGTCTACTGTGATGCATCGAGGATGGGTTTAGGCTGCGTGCTGATGCAGAATGAGAAAGTTATAGCCTATGCATCTCGGTAGCTGAAGGAGTATGAGCAGCGGTATCCGACTCATGATTTGGAACTAGCAGCACTGGTATTCGCACTGAACGTGTGGCGTCATTATCTGTATGGGGAGAAGTGCGAGATATACACTGACCACAAGAGTTTGAAATATTTCTTTACTCAGAAGGATCTGAATATGAGGCAAAGACGTTGGTTGGAGTTGGTTAAGGATTATGATTGTGATATCCTTTACCACCTTGGGAAGGCCAATGTGGTGGCAGATGCGTTGAGCCGGAGGGGCTCAAAATAGTTGTATAGTTCCACCCAGATCTCAAGAGAATTAGCTGATGAGATGGCCAGAGCAATGATAGAACTGGTGGTAGGCCAGTTAGCTAATATTTCCTTGCAGTCGACCCTGTTAGAGCGGGTCAAGGGTCAGTTAGTGGATGCGCAGTTGCAGGAAGTTAGGTAGCATGTCTTAGCGGGGACAGCTAAAGATTATTCTGTTTTTGAGACAGGTTTGCTTCGATATCAGGGACGGATTTGTGTTCCGGCAGATGAGGGGATCAGACGAGAGATACTAGATGAATCTCACACTACACCATACTCACTTCATCCAGGTACCACGAAGATGTATCAGGATCTACTGGTGGCCCGGGATGAAGAAGGATGTGGTAGAGTATGTGTCTAGATGTTTGACATGCCAGCAGGTTAAGGGTGAGCATCAACGACCAGCGGGATTGCTTCAGCCTTTGGGTATCCCAGAGTGGAAGTGGGAGGACATTACGATGGATTTCGTGGGAGGATTACCCAGGACAGTTGGACTTCATGACTCAGTGTAGGTGATAGTGGACAGATACACCAAGTCAACTCATTTTCTACCAGTGAGGTCGACCTATACAGTGGAACAGTATGCAGAGTTATATGTGAGGGAGATAGTTCGCCTCCATGGGGTTCCAAAGTCTATTATATCTGATCGAGACCCTATCTTTACCTTTAAGTTTTGGGGAGCTCTGCAGAGAGCCATGGGGACTCAGCTGAAGTTTAGCATAGCTTTTCATCCTCAAACTGATGGACAGTCTGAGAGGACAATTCAGGTATTGGAGGACATGCTTAGGGCGTGTGTGATTGATTTCGAGGGGTCTTGGAGTAAGTACTTATCGTTGATTGAATTCTCGTATAACAACAGTTATCAGTCCACGATTGGAGTGGCCCCTTATGAGATGTTATATGGGAGAAAATGTAGATCACCCATACATTGGGATGAGATGAGTGAGAGGAGGTACTTAGGACCAGACATGGTTCAAAAGACCAATGAGGCTATTGAGAAGATTCGAGCAAGAATGCTTGCTTCGCAAAGTAGACAGAAAAGCTACACTGATCCTAAGCGTAGGAACGTGGAGTTCCAGGTTGGGGACCACATGTTTCTGCGAGTTTCACCACTGAGAGGAGTGAGGAGGTTTGGAGTGAAGGGAAAGCTGAGCCCTCGGTTTGTTGGACCTTTTGAGATCCTAGAGAGGACTGGGCGGGTGGCTTACAGGTTGGCCGTGCCACCATCACTGTCAGGAGTTCCTGATATTTTCCATGTCTCCATGTTGCGAAAGTATGTTTCTGATACGACTCATGTGCTGAAGTATGAGGACTTAGAGTTGCAGACAAACTTTTCCTATGAGGAGAGACAAGTTCAGATTTTGGATCGGAAGGACAAAGTCTTACGGAATAAGACAATTCCATTAGTGAAAGTATTGTGGAGAAATAGCAAGGTCGAGGAAGCGAACTGGGAGCTAGAGACGATGATGCGGAATCAGTATCCCGAGCTATTCAGGTAAATTTCGAGGACGAAATTCTCATTAGGAGGGGATAGTTGTAACGACCCCAAATTCGCTAATGAGGCTTAAGGGGCTTGATTAGTGTGCTGGGAGGGCATTATTGGGTTAAATGTGATTAAAATGCATAATTGTATGATTAGAATGCTTATATGATTATATTTGTATTAATGTAATATATATATGGCATTGTGAGAACCACATTATTATGTGGGTAGGTCTGCAGAGCACGACTCGAGGCGATCCTAGGGCTAGATAGCGGGGAAAAGTCACAATGGGGCTTAAAAGTTGACTTTGGATAAGTCAAGGGTATTTTAGGTATCGGGTAGTTATTTAGACTATCAGGCTATGAAAATAAATATATGGAGATATATTTGAAATTAGGAAGTCTAGGCAGGAATATTGGGGAATTTTACTATTTTGCCCTCAGGGACGTTTCCGGCACCCCGAGCCTCAGGATTGACTTAATGGAATAAGATTAGACTGAAGCTTTAGAAAATAGTAGACAAAAAATTAAACCGACCTTTATTTTCAGTCTTTCCTCTCTATTCTCTCTCAAGGAAAACACAAGGAAAAACACTGAAATCTTAGGGGAATTCAGCTGGAATTCAGTGGATTGAAGGAGTGGTTTAGAGGCTTAGCTCAAGAATCAATCAAAAACCTAATTAGGATTAAGGTAACCACTGAATTTTCTTTTCTCTGGTTAGAAATTCTGGGTTTTGGCTGGGTTTTGAGGTAAATGTGGTTTTAATGTTTAAGGGCGAATTAAGGAGGAAAGCTTCGGAATTAGCTTGGATTTGGCTTGGTGAAGTGGTTCAGCAGAAGAGGTAAGTCTCAATTTGTAATTTGGAGGTTTTAATGTGAGTTTGTATGATTGGTTTTAGTGTTTGAGGTTCTTGAGTTTCAGAAATTTGAAATGGGATTCTAGTGGGTTTTTGGGATGTATTTATGTTGGGATGTGTTGTTAGAATTATGATAAAGGTGTTGTGATTAAAGGGTTTTGAATAGGGGAGCTTTGGAATGGTTTTGGATGAGGTTTAGATGTTGGTAATGGTGGGTTTTCTGGGCACGAAGGGAAGGGCTGCGGCTCTGTTCTAGAGCGCTGCGGCCCTAGGATGAAGATGAGCCAGGAGGGCTCGACCAAGGGTGAGCGCTGCGGCGCCCAAAGCAATGGCCGCGGCGCGTGCGGCGCGTGCGGCGCGTGTCTTCTTTTAGGCTTGGCCTTGGTTTTGTTTTGAGGGCAGGGCTGCGGCTAAGCTTCAAGGGCCGCAACCCTTGGGTGCACACTTGAACATTTGGGGATCTTAGGCATGGGAATGTGGTCTAGAATGCTCGTGATCGATTTCACCACCGTGCTTGGTGGAATTCGGATTCCCAGAAGTTAGTTTTGTATCTGGAAACCCTTATTTGAATATTAATGGAACCCTATACCTTGGTTGTGACTAGGTGATAAAAGCTTAGGCTCGGGAACGGATCATGCTTGAGGAGCGTTGCTCGTAATCAGTAACCGCAAAGATTAAAGGTAAGAAAACAGCACCTGGTTGAATATATGTAATGGGACTAAGGGTTCCCCATTGTGTATGCTTGCAAGCTAATTAATGAACCAATGACCTAAGGGTGCCGAGGGTTACACTAGCACACAGGGCGCGACTTGGCCACTGGTAGCCAAGGACAGCTTAATATGCACTGAGCTCGGTTTAAGCGGGCCGGAGTCAGTGGGTTAAACAGAGGGTGCGACCTAAGTTGTCGACCCTGATTATTATGTGATATGAATGTTATAAGTGTTTGATTGATCCTTGATTCTGAATTTATACTGAATGATTAATGTGGGTTATATGATGAGCGTTCATGCTTAATGATTTTGTGATCTGTTATTACTGCTTGTGTTGCATATCATGTTTTCTTCCTGGGCCTTGGCTCACAGGTGCTACGTGGTGCAGCTAAAGGCAACACAAAATTTGATCAGCCTTGATTAGGAGAGCTCATCGAGTGGAATGTACATGGCTAGTCGCTCAGCCGCCACGGTTGAGGTTTAGGCAGAGACGCGAGACCCATAAATTGTCCATTTTGCCTTAGTATGGCTGACAGTTGTTTGTATTATTTTGGAAGTCTGTAATCCAGCTTTTAAACTCTGTTTCTTTTGGGATCCCATGTGTATAACTGCTTAATTATATAAAATGACACTTTTGAGACCAAAACCTTTTTAACCCTAGTTCATACATGTTTAGTGACACGTTTTTTTAAATTAATGACTTGATTAGCAAGTTTTGCACCTTTATAAGTACATAGTGTAGCGGTCTTGGCTATCCAGGGCATTATAGTTAAGGTATTATGGAGGAACATCAAGGTCGAGGAGGCAACCTGGGAGCTGGAGTCAGATATGCAGAATTAGTATCCCGAGTTGTTCAAGTAAAATTTCGAGGACAAAATTCCTGTAAGGAGCGGAAAGTTGTAACGTCCCAAATTACCTAATAAGGCTTAGCACCTTGATTAGGGGGCCAGGATGGAAAATTATTGAAAGATATGTATTTATGTGATATATATGTGTATCATTGTATTATTATTTGAGTTATATTATAAAATTACTAGATATGCATGTTTAGGTGTATTAAATATGCATGTGGGTCTATTTCTTATCAGAAGGGCAATTTTGTAATTTGGCCTGTTATGGGTATATTTGTAGTATATGTGATATATGTGTGAGACCACATTATTATGTGGATATTTTTTGCTTATTCGGCACGAGGTGATCCTAGGGAGCAAGTTAGCGGGAAAGTCACAACGAGACCAAAACTCGACTCAGGGTGAGTCAAGGTGAATTTTGAGTATTTAGTACATTACCGGGATATTGGGTAATGGGAATAAATATTCGAGGATATATTCAAAGTTAGCGAGATTAGGAGGGAGTTTTGAGGATTTTGACCATTTTACCCTTGGGGACGATTTTGGTACCTCGAGTCTTGGGATTTGCTTAAGGTTACTTGAACCCTAAGTAACCTGTCATAGATAGAAAACACATTCAACTCTCTCGTTCTCTAAACTCTTTAGCATTTTAAAAGGAAACTCGAGTTTTAAAACTAGGATTCACGCGAGGTTAGAATAATAATGATTCTAGGGAAGATTAAAAGCTTGATAGCCTGAGGATTTAGCTGGAAAATGACTTAATAAGAGGTAATTTAAGCTTTAAGTTTTTGAGTTTTGTTTTACTTAAGTTTCTTATGCTTTGATTGGATTTTATGGTGTGATCAGTTTATAATTCGTTTGGAAGATGAATTTTTTTTCCTGAGATATACTGATGATGTTTTGAGATTGAATTGTGGGTTTGGTATGGTTTTGGGGTGAGTTTTGGGAGGAATTCGTTAGGAGAAAGCTGGGTTTGAGTGGTCGGGTCGCGGCTCTGTTCTTGGGCGCGCGACCCTCATGAACCCAGGGGCCTTGGCGGTTCTCTGAACCACTTTCGCGCCACGATGCTTATGGAGCTGCGCCGCGGTTCGTATCCAGAGTATTAAGGGCTGGGCTCTCTATTTGTGGAGATCCGCTCTGCTTCTCTAATTGTGGGGCACTGCGACCCTAATTAAGGGGCGCTGTGGCGTAAATAGAGGATTTTTGCCAAAGAGGGTTTTGAGTGCGGTAACTCAAACCTAAGGGCTCATTATCGATCCTACTACCTGGTCTAGTAGAATTCAATGTCTTGGAGGCTAGGACTCAGTTCAGAAGCCTTTATTCACTCATTATTAACGAGATTCTTTACTTGGTTGTGACTAGGTTATCGCTAAGGGTTCGGAATCAGGAACGTGCTCGAGGGTCGTTTTTATTATACATTACACTCGGACCTGAGGTAAGAAAACTACACCCAATACGTGATGTATTTGCTTAGGGCTTGGCTCGGTTGTCGAATATAGTCTTGATTAGGGCATGGACCCCTGTAAATTTGCATGATTATGCCTGGGATTGCTTGATTAAGCATACTGAATGCTCTATTTTTGGATATTTGCTATATGCTATATGTTTGTCTGCATTATCTGATTGAAAAGACTTGACTTATGAGTCAAGAATGACAATAGTGCGATGAACGTAGGTCGAACGCATTGACTTATATAAGTTAAGGGTGAAAATAACGCGCCGAGCGCTGGTCGATATGGTTAGGCATAATCAGAAGCACATCATACGCTTGTCTGACCCAATGGTCGTGGAAAACTAAAGCGTTAGGTACGTTGGGCCAGCTCCAAGGATGGTTATATAGAGGATAGGGTAATGGGCGCTGGGGTGACTTATGAATCCCATATCCTAGGGCACTGGGCCCCAGTCTGACATATTAGTAAGTTAATTAGGGAAACTGGCCCCATATGACACTGTAGTCATTTATATGAATGGTATGCATGCATGAGTAGGGTTATTACTGCTCGGCATGCTTATTATGTTTTGGTAACGTGTATTAACAGCTTATGAGCATATTTAAGTTTTCTTGTTGAGCCTTGGCTCACAGGTGCTATGTGGTGCAGGTAAGGGGAAAAGGAAGCTGGACCAGCCATAAATTGGAGAGCTTCGGTGGCGGCGTGTACATATGCAGTTGCTCAACTACCACAACCAGGGTTTCTCAGAGAAACTAGGGCTAAACCCTATTTTTTCTGCTTAGGTTGGCTGGTTGTAACCTTTGAGTTGTAATTACCCTTTTTGGAACTGTAAACAACTTTGTAAACATTTATTATGGGATCCCATGCACAACTTAACATTTTAATGAAATAACTATCCCTTTTGACCGAAATTTTTAACCCTAAACCGTTAATCACATTTAGTTGCACATTTATAGCCAAATGACTTGATTATCGAGCCTAACACTATTTAAAATATACAGTGTAACGACCTTGGCTACCAGGGCGGTATAATTAAGCATACAAGATGTGAATGATCTAGATTCAAATTACTGATGTGGATATACATCTTAGTAAATGTGTTGTATATAATAGAGATTATATATGACATGACTGATGAGAATTTATTATCTTTATAATCTTGTTGTTTGACATTAATATTTAATCCTTATCATAATAGACGATCATTTGTAGATCAGTCTAAATCTTGAGTATTCATGAACTTCTTTTTGTGTTTGTTGGATCTTTTGATTCACTCGTTAAGGTTTCTTAGTATAATGAGGTTAATGAATTTTATTTTGGAGATTCAATATCATGAATGGTTGGGAACATGATTTACAATAATGGAATCCATACTTTCCTAATAGATCGAATATTGGCTCCCTTAAGGGTTAAATTTGGAACTGAATAGTTATTGACCTGAAATCTATAATTTTATTATAGATTAATTATTCGCTAGTGAATTAATGATACTTAAGGATCAAGAGGTAATTAGAAGGGTAAAAAATTAATCTTGACCATCTCTAATTAATGAACCAATAAATGAAGGACATAACTGTTGGGGTTTTATGCCCTAATTAAAACCCAAATTCTTTGTAATCTCATTTTATTATCAATAAAAGAATAGAAATCAATTTTTGACTTGGTCAATCACTTTGCTCACATGTTTTATTTTCATGATTATTTGTTTAATATAAACTTCTATTAAATCCCGAGCATATAGCTAATCTTATTTATAGCGACGTAATCACAGTGGAATATAAATATGATTATATGTTCAAAATAAGTTAGTCCTAAGATTAGTCAGTGCACCGAATTTACACTGACTTGCCAATCTACGATATGATCTACTTACACATTACAGTGTTATGTTCTTTCCAGAACATTAGCAAAGTAGATAAGATCGGATGTATTTGTTACATCGGACAGGACCGATATTGACAGTTGATAAGATAAGTAAACATACCGTTATTATCTATTCTAGTCATATCATATAGTTGACCATAGGTCAATTCATTCTCAATTCTGAGTGGTTAGTATTCTAACTGATTGTATTATTTGAGTTCTTTGACTTGTTCGTTACCAGCTTACCCTACGGACTAGCCCATACTTACATCTTGGGAACTCGGTAGTATAATTGAGTGGGAGTGTTAATCATAGATATGAACATCTATAGCTTCTGATAAAGAAGTGAAACGATGGTTTCCTTTTAGTTTGGTTCAAGGTGTTAAATGATAGAGATCTCATTTCAGTAATTAAATTAGTTTACTGAAATATCATTTACAAGGAACTAAGTGTTATAAGGATAAAATACAATGAGGGGTAAAACGGTATTTTAGTCCCATCTCATTGTAGACCGTCTATAGAGGATTGAGTGACAATTATGGTTGTAACAATGGATAATTAATAGCGTATCTATATTTGTTATAGAGCATTCTATGAATTCAAGAGTGCAATTCCAAGTCTATAGTGGAGTCACGAGGAATTAATAAGTTAGTAAATTTATTTGTTAGATTTATGATAACTTATTGGAGCTTGATTTCATAGGCCCATGGTTCCCATTGTACCTTGGATAAAATCATCTAGATAGTCTCAATTAATTGATTTAATTATCAATTAGAATTATCAAAGTTGACCAGGTCAATTTTGGATAGTTTCACAGAGTTGTGTAATTTTGAGAAGAAAAGAGAAATTATGGCAGATTTATTAATTAAGATAAATTGGTATCTAAATTAATAAATAAATTTAAATCAAGGTTCAAATTATAAATAATTAATTTGATAAATGATTTATATAATTATTTAATTAATTAAATCAATAGAAAATATTACAGGCCTTGATTTTAAGTCCAATGGGCTTATAATCAAATGGGAAATTTCACGGGCCTATAGCCCATGATAATTTCGACCTAGGGCTTCAAAATGGCTGTTATTTTATTGATTTTTTAATTAAATTAAATGGCCTATTGAGTCTATAAAATGAGTGCTTAGAGAGAAGTCAAAAGAAGAAGTTTGATAAGTCACAAGTCATATTTTCTGATAGTTTTAGATTCTCTCTAAACACAAGTCCTTTTCTAAACCTCTTTGTTATTTTCTCTTCTTCTCTCTATATCTATCTCATGTGTTGAGAATTGCCCACACTAGTCTAGGTGGTTCTAAGGATACATTGGAAGATTGTGAAGAAAATAGAAGATCGGTTCAGTTTCTTGATAATACTCTGCGACAGAAAGGATACAAGAGTTTGAGAAACTGAAGGAATGACTCTTAATTCCGCTGCGTATACTGTAAGTATTATATTATTTTTTTCTCTTTGAATTCAATTTTAGAAACATGTTTTAGGCTATCTTGTATTAATTTGTTTAATATTAGATATACATGAAAATAAATAAAGATCCTGTATAAGCTAATCCAACAACTGGCCTCAGAGACTTTGGTAATCTTTATTTTCATGCATGAACATGTTTAAAATTAGATTATTTGATATGTTTGAATAATTGGATGGTTTTTCATGTTTTTATGAACATATTGATTTTATGTGAATTTTAGCAATTTTTAGGTTATCTTGTTGTGTTTTCTATGCTATTAATTTTTATATATGCTTTATTTTGTATAAAATATGTTAAAAATTAATTAGAAAATGATTTTGGTTGAAAAAATTGCACAAAATTTTTTTCGAAATTTTTTGTTCTGGCAGCCATGCGGGCGCGCGCACCGTGCGCAGTAGCGCACGCACGCGCGCACACCACGCTCTTCCGCGCGCGCGCGCCCAGCACACCCCGCAACCAGCGCGCATCACGCGCGCGCCCTGCCATCGTGCGCACGCGCGCTCCAGTGCGCGCATCCCCTTCCGCGCACGCGCGCATGCATCTGATGCAGCCCAGCCATTGAACAGTACCCGGTACGGGTACTGTTCATCCTAATTTTTTTTTTTTTAAATTTTAATTTTTTTTAAAATTAAAGAAAATAAAAATTGTGGATATTTATTATTTATAATCAAAGCCAAAAATATCAGATTTAATTTTTTTTTAAATAAAGATATTTTTGTTAGTAGATTTAAATAATTAGATATTTTCTACAAACATTCAAATTCAAATTTAAAAATAGACTAACAACTTAATTTTAAATCTTTTAATATATTAAATATTAGAATTATGATATCAGATATTTAAGATATTTTCATTTAAATTCTTGATTTTTTTTATTAAATCTTTATTTGAAAATATAAATATCTTTTTATTCTATAGTTTTTAATATTTAAATTATTTGAAATTTGAACATTGTTAGTTAGATATTTTTATAGATATTTGAACTTGTTTAACTATTTGAGATATTTTTGGATTGTTATAACTATTTGTATTTTATTATTTTTAATTGGTTAAAATATTAGATAATAGTTGTAATATCACAAGATATTTTTGGAAAATAGTTTAGATATTGTTTTTAAAATTTAAAATTAGTTAAATTTTGAAAAATATCATTTTTTTTCAGCCAATTAATAAAATATTTTTTTTAATAAATGGGATTTAAATTAACTTTGGTTAATTGTTGATAAATCCTATTTAAATTAAATTAATATTTTTTTTTCAAATTAACCTAAAACCAAGTTAATTGTTGATAAATGAAATTTAAATTAACTATTGTTAATTGTTGATAAATTTCATTTAAATTAACTTATTTTTTGTAAAAATTTAATTAATTTGAATTTTTTATTTGATAAATTCTAGATAATTAATTGTGGTATTTTTGCAAATGAAATAAATTGTGGTATTTTTGCATAAATTCATAGAATTGCTCATATAGTAACATGATTAGGCCCATCCAATTATAACATGTCTGTTTGCACTATATGTGGTATTTTTGCAATTGGGCTTAGATGCATATAGTGGCACATATGCTTGTTAGATATATGGTATTTTGCCAAATAAAATATTCATAAAAATGATAGGTTTTATTTGGGCCCATTAGAAAATGTAAAGTTTAAATTCCTCTCTTGTGGGTGATTCCACTTGTGAAGGCCCATTTGCTTTGCATGACTATAGTGGGCCTAATCAATTAATAACAATTAATAAAACGAAGGTTTAAATTCCTGTCTTTTGGATCTTGTATGGAAGATAGGGGGCCTTTGTAGTGGGAACGACATACTGGACCCAGCCCTCCTCCATACAAGCCCAATTATTAAGGCCCATTTACCTGAGTTGGACTTAATTGTATAGGTTCATTATATTAGTTAAACCTAAATATTGATTAGCAACAAATTAATTCTAAATTAATTGAATTTGTTTCAATGTGACACTTTAGAATTAATAAGAAATTATAGGACTTTGATTTTAAAAATTTTAATATGTTTAATTTTTTTTTTGGAAAACCATAGTCATTAATTTTCTAAACATAAATAATAAAAATACTAATTTTAATTTTATAATGAGCTTATTTTAAGAATTTTATTCGATCTCCACCGTTGGTTTAACATAGTCAATAGCTTAATGGGGCCTCGAGGCGCTTTGATTCATCCCCCTACGGAAGGTGTTCATTAGTTATTTTGACAAGGTTAGATTTCGAAAGATAGATAATTATAGGTCAAGTTCTACTAGACTCACCCCTACGATGACTACTAGGATTAAATCTATGATTATTGAAACCGTGGGTCTAGCTCATAAAATAAGAGATTTTGTTTTCTTATTTTGATCGAATAGTAGGTTGTTAATAGTGGTGTCCATTATTAAATGAGTTTACAACTCTATTTAACTAGTGGTATTTTTGACTTTCGCCAACCGGGACAAGGATATCATAGATTAATTAAAAACCTTAAGAAATAGAGATATAATTGTTTTTGGTATTTTTTCTCATATCTTACATATTTTTGGTATATGTTGTGCTATTTCTTGAAATTTGTGTGAATAGAAGTTTTATTGAGCAAATGTGATTGATTTCTATTTTATAGGTAATTTGTAGTTTTAAGTTAAGTAGTGTCTGTGTCTACTCCCATCCTTTCTCAACTTTCGATGGAGAAACTCACTGGAGAAAACTTCCTTAATTAGTGACAACTCTGAATTCGTCATGATTGAGGAATCCCCAGAATGAGCACTGTGTCCGCACGTTAGTGATGGCACCATTAATGCTCGTGATGGTACCGTAAATGCTTGGATAGCACCATCTCTACACGTTCGTGATGGCACCGTAAATTCTCGGATGGCACTGTGTCTGCGCGTTCGTGCTCAACTCAACTATGGTCTGACGCAGCTCATGAACGAGCTTCAGATTATTGAACCTGTCATGGGTGGACCTAGTAAAGGAGGTGAAAATAAGACTACTGATGTTGTTGCACATCTAGCTAAGGCTGAAGCTAACCACGCTTCGTCTTTGAAAGCTGGAAACAAGAGGAAATGTGGACAGATAAATAACCCCAAGCCTGCAAAGGCGAGTGCACAACCAAGTGCACATACGCCTAAGGGGAAGAACATGAAAAACAAGAAAGGTAAAGATAAGTGTTTTCACTGCAAAGAGAAGAGGCATTGGAAACGAGATTGCCCCAAGTTTCTAGCAGTGAAAAACAAAGGTAAGGTAATGATTATAGTTCATTTATCTTAGAAACATGTGTTTTAAAGAATGATAAATCTGTTTGGATTATTGATTCTTGATCTACCAACCATGTTTGTAACTCTTTACAACTTCTTAAATCGTGGGAGGAAGTGAACGAAGGCGGCTTAAAGCTTAGAGTTGGGAACGGAGCGTTCGTTAAGGTCCAAGCTAGAGGAATAGCTCGTCTGAAGTTCGGAAATAAATACTTAATTTTAAAAGATGTATTTTTTATTCTGGATTTTAGTAGAAATTTAATTTCAGTTTCCATGTTGCAATTAGAACGATTTGTTATGACTTTCACAAGTTTTAATATATCTATTTCTTTCAATGGATCACAATTGTGTATTGCATGTTTGGAAAACGGGCTTTATATTCTGCGACCTAACGAACCCCTCGCTCTTAACAATGATTTATTCAAAGTAGCTAAACCTAGGACCAATAAACGTCAAAAGATCGATAACAATAATATGACGTATTTATGGCACTTGAGACTAGGTCACATTGGCTATGATAGGATTCAAAGACTTACAAAGGACGGACCTTTGAGGGAACTCACCTTAGGTGAATTACCTGTCTGTGAATCTTGTCTAGAAGGCAAACTGACCAAGCGTCCATTCTCTGCAAAGGGCGATAGGGCCAAAGAACCACTTGGTCTTGTGAATTCAGATGTTGTGGACCTTTGAATATACAAGCCAGGGGTGGTTTTGAGTATTTCGTCACTTTCATTGATGATTACTCTAGATACTCATGTCTTTACCTAATGCATAGGAAATCAGAAACATTTTCAAAGTTTCAGGAATTCCTAGCAATGGCTCAGTACCAATTAGGTAAAAGGTTAAAGATCTTGCGATCTGATAGGGGTGGAGAATATTTGGATATGCAGTTCCAAGATCATTTAACTGAACTTGGGATTTTATCACAACTTACTACCCCAGGTACTCCGCAACAAAATGGTGTAGCGGAACGCCGAAACAGAACTTTATTAGAAATGGTTAGATGCATGCTTAGTTACTCAACTCTACCAACTTCGTTTTGGGGACATGCAATTGAAACCGCAAATGACATTCTCAATGTCATGCCATCAAAATCAATCCCCAAAACACCTTTAGAACGCTGGAATGGTCGTGAACCTAGTTTACGCCATTATAGAATCTGGGGGTGTCCCGCTCATGTCCTGAGGAAAAAGGAGGGAAAGCTAGAACCGCGAACTGAAGTTTGCATGTTTGTTTGCTATCCTAAAGGTACTCGGGGTGGACTTTTCTACAGTCATTCAGAAAAGAAAGTGTTTACTTCTACAAATGCTACTTTTCTGGAAAATGACTATGTCCAGAACTTTAAACCTCGCAGCAAAGTAGTGTTAGAGGAGATGGTTAAAGAATTGACTCCAACCAATGTTCCATCATCATCAACGCAAGTCGATGATGAAATTCCCACTCTTCATGCACAACCGACGCAAGTCGATTTAAATGAAGAAAGTACCACTGTTCCTGAGCAAACAGTCACGGAGCCTCGTTGTAGTGGGAGGGTTTCTAGAAACCCAGTTCGCTATGGTTTGGATGGTGAAACCAATATGGTTGTTGATGACACTAGTGATGATAATCCATTGTCTTTCAAACAGGCAATGGCTAGCCCTGAAAAGGAACTATGGCTCGAAGCCATGAAACAGGAAATGGAGTCTATGTACTCAAATTCCGTCTGGGATCTTGTGGAAGCACCTAGTGACTTTAGGGCCATTGGGTGCAAGTGGATCTACAAGAAGAAACGAGGTGTTGATGGAAATATCGAGACATATAAAGCTCGATTAGTGGCAAAGGGTTATACCCAAAGAGAAGGCGTGGACTATGAGGAAACTTTTAGTCCGGTAGCCATGCTCAAATCCATTCGCATCCTCCAATCCATAGTAGCCGCTCTCGACTATGAGATCTGGAAAATGGACGTCAAGACAGCTTTTCTTAATGGAAAGCTTGACGAAGTCATTTATATGGATCAGCCAGAAGGATTTAAAGTATCTGGACAAGAAGGAAAAGTTTGCAAGTTGAATAGTTCCATCTATGGACTTAAGCAAGCTTCTCGTTCCTGGAATCTTAGGTTTGATGAAATAATCAAAACCTATGGCTTTGAACAAAATATTGATGAACCTTGTGTTTACCAACTGAAGGCAAGTCAAATAGTGGTATTCCTGGTTCTTTATGTAGATGATATCTTACTCATTGGAAACAATGTTAAGAAATTATCAGATGTGAAGAATTGGCTGAGCACTCAATTCCAGATGAAGGATTTGGGTGAAGCAAGTTATGTTCTAGGTATCCAGATCATCAGGGATAGAAAGAACAAACTTTTAGCTCTATCTCAAGCAGCTTACATTGATAAAGTGCTTGAACGTTTCTCAATGACAAATTCCAAGAAAGGGCGTCTACCGTCCTGCCATGGAATTCATCTTTCAAAGAAGCAGTCTCCCCAGACTCCTGAAGAGGAAGATGCAATGAGAAAAGTTCCTTACGCATCTGCAGTTGGAAGTCTGATGTATGCCATGTTGTGTACTAGACCAGATATCTGCTATGCAGTGGGAGTAGTGAGCAGGTATCAGTCAAACCCAGGACCGGAACATTGGATAGCAGTTAAGCATATCCTGAAGTATTTGAGACGGACTAGGGATTATATGTTAGTCTACAAGGGTGGTGTTCTAAACCCTGTAGGCTACACCGATTCAGATTTTCAGACTGATGTCGATGACAGAAAGTCTACTTCTGAAATGGTGTTTACTCTTGGGGGTGGAGCTGTGATTTGGAGAAGCGTAAAGCAGTCTGCAATCTCAGATTCCACCATGGAGGCTGAGTACATAGCTGCATCAGAAGCAGCTAAGGAAATAGTCTGGCTAAAGAAGTTCTATTCGGATCTTGGAGTTATTCCAGAAATGGATAAACCGCTTGTGTTGTTTTGTGACAATACAGGAGCGATAGCCAACTCGAAAGAACCTCGAAGTCACAAGAGGAGTAAGCATATAGAAAGGAAGTATCACATTATTCGAGAATATGTGGGCAGGGGAGATGTGAAGGTTATGAAGATTGCAACTGAAGACAATCTTGCAGATCCGTTTACAAAGACACTACCAGAAGCTACATTTGATAAACATATCAAGGAGATGGGATTAGTAGAATTAAGGCATTAGTTTCAATTAGTGCAAGTGGGAGTTTGTTGGGGTTTTATGCCCTAATTAAAACCCAAATTCTTTGTAATCTCATTTTATTATCAATAAAAGAATAGAAATCAATTTTTGACTTGGTCAATCACTTTGCTCACATGTTTTATTTTCATGATTATTTGTTTAATATAAACTTCTATTAAATCCCGAGCATATAGCTAATCTTATTTATAGCGACGTAATCACAGTGGAATATAAATATGATTATATGTTCAAAATAAGTTAGTCCTAAGATTAGTCAGTGCACCGAATTTACACTGACTTGCCAATCTACGATATGATCTACTTACACATTACAGTGTTATGTTCTTTCCAGAACATTAGCAAAGTAGATAAGATCGGATGTATTTGTTACATCGGACAGGACCGATATTGACAGTTGATAAGATAAGTAAACATACCGTTATTATCTATTCTAGTCATATCACATAGTTGACCATAGGTCAATTCATTCTCAATTCTGAGTGGTTAGTATTCTAACTGATTGTATTATTTCAGTTCTTTGACTTGTTCGTTACCAGCTTACCCTACGGACTAGCCCATACTTACATCTTGGGAACTCGGTAGTATAATTGAGTGGGAGTGTTAATCATAGATATGAACATCTATAGCTTCTGATAAAGAAGTGAAACGATGGTTTCCTTTTAGTTTGGTTCAAGGTGTTAAATGATAGAGATCTCATTTCAGTAATTAAATTAGTTTACTGAAATATCATTTACAAGGAACTAAGTGTTTTAAGGATAAAATACAATGAGGGGTAAAACGGTATTCTGGTCCTGGGTTTGATTGATGCCTGCTCACTACTCTCACTGCATAGCAGAATGAGAGTAGTGAGCAGGCATCAATCAAACCCAGGACCAGAACATTGGATAGCAGCTAAGCATATCCTGAAGTATTTGAGACGGACTAGGGATTATATGTTAGTCTACAAGGGTGGTGTTCTAAACCCTGTAGGCTACACCGATTCAGATTTTCAGACTGATGTCGATGACAGAAAGTCTACTTCTGAAATGGTGTTTACTCTTGGGGGTGGAGCTGTGATTTGGAGAAGCGTAAAGCAGTCTGCAATCTCAGATTCCACCATGGAGGCTGAGTACATAGCTGCATCAGAAGCAGCTAAGGAAATAGTCTGGCTAAAGAAGTTCTATTCGGATCTTGGAGTTATTCCAGAAATGGATAAACCGCTTGTGTTGTTTTGTGACAATACAGGAGCGATAGCCAACTCGAAAGAACCTCGAAGTCACAAGAGGAGTAAGCATATAGAAAGGAAGTATCACATTATTCGAGAATATGTGGGCAGGGGAGATGTGAAGGTTATGAAGATTGCAACTGAAGACAATCTTGCAGATCCGTTTACAAAGACACTACCAGAAGCTACATTTGATAAACATATCAAGGAGATGGGATTAGTAGAATTAAGGCATTAGTTTCAATTAGTGCAAGTGGGAGTTTGTTGGGGTTTTATGCCCTAATTAAAACCCAAATTCTTTGTAATCTCATTTTATTATCAATAAAAGAATAGAAATCAATTTTTGACTTGGTCAATCACTTTGCTCACATGTTTTATTTTCATGATTATTTGTTTAATATAAACTTCTATTAAATCCCGAGCATATAGCTAATCTTATTTATAGCGACGTAATCACAGTGGAATATAAATATGATTATATGTTCAAAATAAGTTAGTCCTAAGATTAGTCAGTGCACCGAATTTACACTGACTTGCCAATCTACGATATGATCTACTTACACATTACAGTGTTATGTTCTTTCCAGAACATTAGCAAAGTAGATAAGATCGGATGTATTTGTTACATCGGACAGGACCGATATTGACAGTTGATAAGATAAGTAAACATACCGTTATTATCTATTCTAGTCATATCATATAGTTGACCATAGGTCAATTCATTCTCAATTCTGAGTGGTTAGTATTCTAACTGATTGTATTATTTCAGTTCTTTGACTTGTTCGTTACCAGCTTACCCTACGGACTAGCCCATACTTACATCTTGGGAACTCGGTAGTATAATTGAGTGGGAGTGTTAATCATAGATATGAACATCTATAGCTTCTGATAAAGAAGTGAAACGATGGTTTCCTTTTAGTTTGGTTCAAGGTGTTAAATGATAGAGATCTCATTTCAGTAATTAAATTAGTTTACTGAAATATCATTTACAAGGAACTAAGTGTTTTAAGGATAAAATACAATGAGGGGTAAAACGGTATTTTAGTCCCATCTCATTGTAGACCGTATATAGAGGATTGAGTGACAATTATGGTTGTAACAATGGATAATTAATAGCGTATCTATATTTGTTATAGAGCGTTCTATGAATTCAAGAGTGCAATTCCAAGTCTATAGTGGAGTCACGAGGAATTAATAAGTTAGTAAATTTATTTGTTAGATTTATGATAACTTATTGGAGCTTGATTTCATAGGCCCATGGTCCCCATTGTACCTTGGATAAAATCATCTAGATAGTCTCAATTAATTGATTTAATTATCAATTAGAATTATCAAAGTTGACCCGGTCAATTTTGGATAGTTTCACAGAGTTGTGTAATTTTGAGAAGAAAAGAGAAATTATGGCAGATTTATTAATTAAGATAAATTGGTATCTAAATTAATAAATAAATTTAAATCAAGGTTCAAATTATAAATAATTAATTTGATAAAGGATTTATATAATTATTTAATTAATTAAATCAATAGAAAATATTACAGTCCTTGATTTTAAGTCCAATGAGCTTATAATCAAATGGGAAATTTCACGGGCCTATAGCCCATGATAATTTCGACCTAGGGCTTCAAAATGTCTGTTATTTTATTGATTTTTTAATTAAATTAAATGGCCTATTGAGTCTATAAAAGGAGTGCTTAGAGAGAAGTCAAAAGAAGAAGTTTGATAAGTCACAAGTCATATTTTCTGATAGTTTTAGATTCTCTCTAAACACAAGTCCTTTTCTAAACCTCTTTGTTATTTTCTCTTCTTCTCTCTATATCTATCTCATGTGTTGAGAATTGCCCACACTAGTCTAGGTGGTTCTAAGGATACATTGGAAGATTGTGAAGAAAATAGAAGATCGGTTCAGTTTCTTGATAATACTCTGCGACAGAAAGGATACAAGAGTTTGAGAAACTGAAGGAATGACTCTTAATTCCGCTGCGTATACTGTAAGTATTATATTATTTGTTTCTCTTTGAATTCAATTTTAGAAACATGTTTTAGCCTATCTTGTATTAATTTGTTTAATATTAGATATACATGAAAATAAATAAAGATCATGTATAAGCTAATCCAACAATAATTACATTTATTGATTATATCAGTGGACTACTAGAGAAAACTCTGTAAATATAATTCTATAAATACTTAGAGTGCAATTCCATATTTATAGTTGAGTAATCATGGAATTAATAAATAAGATTATTGGATCAAAGAGTTTAATTAATAATCTGGTTTATTGGAGCTTCGTATTATAGGTCCATTGTCCCCATATCACCCCTGTCCTACACTGTCAATGGTAAGGATGTCAAAAGAAAGATTTGTAAAGAGGACTTAATTGAAAATGAATTAATTTTCTAGGTCAAAGAAATAATTATGTGATAATTATGGGTAATTGATTAATTATGAATTAATTAATTATGAATTAATTAATTATTTAACTATATAGTTTTTATTTTAAAAAACTATAGGTTAAAATAAATATTAATCATGTTTGGATTAACATAAAGAGAGATTAATAATTATCTTATTTATAATAAGATATTTATTTATCTATTTAAAACTAATATTTCACGATAAAGTTAATTTTGAATTAACTCATATTTATTTTGGGATAACTATATTGTCTTAAACATTAATTAAATAAACAAATGGGAAAATTAGGGAAAACCCTAATGTGGCTCACACCACTCATTGTATTGCACAGTGAGCGGCGCCATTCTATCTCTGAGATTTGAATTTTGAATTTCAAATAATTTATTTATTTAATTATTTTTTAAAATATGATTTAAATTAAATAATTAATTAGGTTATGACTGATCAGTTTTATTTTAAATAAAATAAAGATTAATTAAATTAGTTAATTATCTTTATAAAAATGAAAAGAAGTAATACTTTTCAAGATAAACAAGAAGTAGTTTTCATAGACTGTCAGACTCTCTCTAGAAAAAAAAAAGCGATAAATTTTCCAAAACTGAAAAAAATATTCAATACATCTTCTCTCAATCAAACTTCTCTGGATCTCATGTGTTGAGTACATCTAGAGAGTCCTAAATCAACATTTTAAATCCTACGTGTCCACACATGTCCTTGGGTGTTTGAGGATTGGTTTGGAAGATCAAGGTATAGCAATTCATTAATCTGGCAACATTTGGGCCTGGTGGGTAGATAAAAGTGGGCCTGTCATTCTGGACCTTTTTCCATTCAGCTGATAGGACCCTTTTCCAATCTTTTGATGGAGCAAACCAGGGAAAAATGTCCATTTGGACTTGGTATGCTGGTTTGAACCTTTCTTTTTCCAAAAATGATTTGATCGATGTGTATAATGCCATAGTTTGTACCTCGATAGCTATTGTAAAAACAATGGCCAAATACCAAAAAATATGGGCTACGAATTTTGATGTAATGATAGCATCTCTAATAGGTAATATTTGAGCAAATGGATACTTTGGATGGATTTCGAAGTCATTTTGTATGAAAGGTTTGAGTTTGGAAATCAAAAAGTTTCGAAGAAATATTGCTATGTGAATTGCTCTTTCTTTTGTTGATTTCCAGGACTTCAATGAAATGATGTTTTTTGAATCCCGGGGAAAAGGTTGATTGCTTCTAGGATAAGAGGAGGAAGCCATCATGAGTGTGAGTGGGAAGGTATGTGATGATTTTTAGGGGATGATAAGAATGATTTTTGGTGAGCACTCTAAGGCTACATTTACAGCAAGGGATGATCTGGATAAGAAATCAACCACAATATTATTTTTACCTTGGATGTGTTTGATGTTAAATGAGTAGTGGTCGAACTAGACTATCAATCTCAAAAGTTGGGAATTTGTCATCTTACTTTTCTTTAGACTTATCATTCCTTTTGACGCGACAAAGTCCATTTCTATCAAGAAATGATGACCAAATAGATGGAATTCAAATTTTGTAATCCCCATCTTTATAGCCACTAACTCTTTTAGGGTAGAGTGATAGTGAAGTTGAGAGTCTTTGAAGTGACCACTCTTGTATCCAAATATTCTTCCTTTTCTTGTCTGCTCCTGTTCTAGTTAGACAACACCCCAATACTGATCATTAGCGTCTGTTTGCAGGATTCTTTTTCCATCAGAAGGAATATGTAGAGGTGGTAGTGTCTACATAACCTCTTTTAATTTTTTGACCTCTATAATCTGCTCTTGTGACCATGTTGGAGTTTGCTTTTTAAGCATGTCACTGAGTGGTCTTGTCATTTTTGAAAGCCGAGGGAAAAAAATTCGTAAATAATTAACAATTCCTAAGAACTGTTGGATTTGGACCTTTGTGAAGTTTTCTTTGGGAAATTTGAGTAATTCTTGGGCTATGTGCAATTGGGCTTCATATTGGCCTTTGAATAGCTTCATTCCCAAAACCTTAATATGGGTTTCTCCAGTAAGCATCTTTTTTTTTGGATAACATGACTGCATGGGCTTTTGTGAGAGAGATGAATTGGGCCAATATCGTCTGATAGGTTTGCTCATCTTCTGAAAAGAGCAATATGTCATCAATATAGATCTTAGCCTTTTCTAGAATTGGGCCGTAGATTTTGGTCATAGCCTTTTGGAACAGTGATGGGGCTGTTTTGAGACCAAAAGGAAGGACAATCCACTTCAAGTGGCAATTGGGAATGCAAAAGGTTGTTTTTGGCTTGTCTTCTTGTTTGATCCCCAATTTCCAAAATCCCACCTTTAAATCGAATTTTGAAAATATTTGAGCGTTCGATAAACTTGCAAATAATGAGTTCCTGTTTGGCAGGGAGAATTTATCATCTGTCAAAAATTCGTTTAAGGGCTTGTAATTAATGACCAATATTTGTTTTCCTCGAACCTGTTCTGATCTCTGATTGAAGTAGAAAGCATTGCATGCCCATGATGGGGTGGTTGGTTTAATCAGACCTTGTTGTTGTAACTCTTTGCATTCTTCGGATGCTATTTGTTGATGTTTTGGGTTCATGTTTGGGTTACTTCCCTTGGTAGGGTTAATGTCTTCATTGAACTGGAAGGGTAGACTAATGAAGAACTATTAGTTATTCCAATGAGAATGGTCACATTTTTGGAGGAACTCGGCATGAATTATGGCACAAGAATTTTTTATGAGCCTTTGCTTGATCTGGGAGAATGGATCAGGGGGCATCAGGAAATAGTTTTGTATGGATTCCCATGGTGCAAAATGTTGTTTATATCCAAGGCCACTAGGAAGGATTCTTAAACCCTTTTTCTTGGTGTAGACATCAAAACCAAAGATTAGATCTTTCCCTGGTAATTTTGAGCCAATTACTCTATGAATGATAGAGCATCCTAAGAGGAACTGTAATTTAGTTCATTTGCTGATGAGTTTTGTACAGAAAATGCTTCCATTTACAGCATGGAAGAATTGTTTTTCTTTTCTCCAATATTCTAGAGTGAGAACATCATTATGGAGAATTATTTGAATATATATATATGATTTAATTATGAAATATGTATTTATGTGATATATATATGTGTATCATTACATGATCACGTGAGTTATATTATAATATGATAAGATATGCATGTTTAGGTGTTAAATATGCATGTGGGCCCGTTTCTTATTAGAAGGGCAATTTCATAATTTGTCCCATACGGGTATATTTGGAATGTATGTGCATATGTGTGTGAGACCACATTATTATGTGGATATATTTGGGTTACTCAGCACGAGGCGATCCTAGGGAGCAAGATAGAGGGAGAGTCACAACGGGACCAAATACTCGACTCGAGGTGAGTCAATGGGTATTTTGGGTATTTAGTACATTACTGGGAATTATCAGGCAATGGGAAATTGTTTAGTGATTATTTGAGGATATTGGAGATAACGAGAATTGTGAGACGTTAATTATGATTAACAGGAAAATTTAACAAAAGACAAATTTGCCCTTGGGGGCATAAGAAGGCAAGGCTTAGGCAAAGGGGCATTTGGATCTTTTTCTGGAAAAGTAGTGACTTAGATACTTGTACCTTCAGCTGTAGGAAACCCATAAACAATCAAACACTCTCATCAGCTCTCTCTCTAAGTTTGGTTTTGTTTTGAGGGAAGAATTAGTGGAATTCAAAGCTTGGAATTGGAGGCTGAGGTCTAGAGTTTTCTTGGCTGCAACTAGGAGGTCTTGCATTACAGTTGAGGTAAACTCTGATCTCTGTTTTGATTGAAACTTGTTTTGGTTTTTCTAGTGTTCTTGAGCTTGTAGCTCAAGGTAGTGATTTGGAGATTTGGTGGGGTTTTGGTCAAGTTTAAGCTTGATTTTTGTCGGTGTTGAAGTGCTGAGTTGATTGAGAACTTTGTTTTTGGGATTTGGCTATGTTTGGTTGGGTTTTTGGTGAGTTTTGGCTTGAAGAAAATGAGGGAAAAACTGGGTTTTCATGTCGAGCTACGACCTTATTCTTGGGGCGCCGCGAATCTCATGAACGAAAGGGAGAAGGAGGTGTTGAACCTCCATAAAGGTCGGGACGCTTGCAGGGACCGCCGCGACACATGTGTTTCAGAGGAGAGTCCTTAGGCTCTCTGACTAGGGGCGGGCCACAACTCTTGGACCTTGGGCCGCAACACTTGAAGTGCTTTTAAGCTCCGGGAAGGTCTTGAGTGCGGGAACTCAGAATTAGGGGCTCAGGATTGATTCTACTACCTGGTTTACTAGAATTCGATGTCCTGGAGGCTAGGACTCGGTCCGAAAGCCTTTATTTGCTTGTTATTGATGGGATTCTATTTTATGGTTGTGACTAGGTTACCGCTAGGGGAACGAACTAGGATCATGCTTGAGGGTCGTTCTTATTATACATTGCACTCGGACCTGAGGTAAGAAAACTGTACCCAGTACGTGTTAAATGTGATTATCTACGTTGTTAGGGCTCGACCACGTTAAGGAACATGGTTATTACTGTGTTTGTATTTAACTGGCTTAGATATATGATTAATATGTATGCATACTTGTATTATCTAAAGTTTGCTTATTTGTATCTGGTTATCTATTCGTCTGAATATCTAGTTAAGGCATTGACTTATTAGTCAAGGGAGGTAATAGCGCACTGTTCTCTGATTGAGAGGCTTAAGCCTAATCAGGGACGTACTATTACATTGGCTGGCCCTATGGTCGTTTGGAAAAACAAAACGCTTGGCTAGCTCTATGGCTAAGGGCCCCAGGTGACTCTATGGTCACTTAGCTAGGGCAAAGGGCCCCGAGTGACTCTATGGTCACTTAACTAAGGAATAGGGCCTCGGGTTGACTCTATGGTCATCTATTCAGGGCAGCGGGCTCCAGAATGATCGAATGATCATTTATTTGTAATTGTTTGCATGCATGAGTAAGTTATTACTGCTGGGCATGCTAGATATGCATCTGGAATGTGTATTTACTGTTCATGCACTTGTTTATAGTTTTCTTGCTGAGCCTTGGCTTATGGGTGCTGTGTGGTGCAGGTAAGGTGAAGGAAAACCTTGAGCAACCCTGAGTTAGAGAGCTTCAGTGGCGACGTGTACATATGCGGCTTCTCGACCACCATGGTTGAGGGTTTCTCAAAGGAATTAGGGGTCAAACCCTGTTTTTCCGCTTAGGTTGGTTGGTTGTAACTTTTGAACTGTATTAACCTTTTAAACGTTATTTTGGGATGCCATGTATGAACATACATTTTTTTAATGAAATAGTTATTCCCTTTTAACCAAAATTTCTAACCCTAACCCTTGTCATTAACCTTGGTTACACGTTTATAACAAAAGGACTTGATTGGCAAGTCTGGCACCATTTAAAGTACACAGTGTAACGATCTTGGATTAGGAGGATGCTACAACTTGGTTTCAAAACTGCCAAGGTTTAAGGATTCCTGAAGATTGGCCGGACATGTACACTCGCCACTAAAGACATGCTCAACTCATGCTTCGGTAACTATTTATGTGATTAAGGGCTTAACTGTTTAAATGAATGTATATGCCTTATCTGCATGCCTTATTAGGGAGCATGAGGTTATCCAATAAGGCCAGGCCTCTTGATTGTAATGTGCATTATAGAGAGATGCTTATTACCACTATGATTGATTATAAATGTTAAAGAAACACTTATTAGCACTGTTAATACTGGCAGGGATTAAGGAACATGCTTATTAGCATTGCTATACATGTATAAATTCTTGAACATGCTTGTTCGCATAGTTAATTGCTTATGAATGCCATAAATGCTTATTAGCATCACTATTTGCTGATGAATATCAGGAAGTGCTTATTAACACCATGGTTGAATATATTATGTGTTGACATGCTTATTAGCATTGCATCTATTTGTTTGTTTGGTCTTGGACTGCCAGGCGGCAAGATTATTACTTACCTAACGACTGAATTGATCTCTGAAAAGTGGGACAATTGTCATTATGCTTCCTCGAAGGTCAGAGAGTTGGCTGGCCAAGAAATATAGGCTAGAGAAGAGAATGACCAGGGCCAGGCCCTACTGCCAGCTCCAGAGAACTGGCAACAGGTGCTTGTTGATATGCAAGCAAGGTTACAGAAGCAATAAGATGAGATTCGCCTCTTAAGACAACAACAAGTTCAAGCAGGGAACCTACATCCCACAATACAAGTAGTGATACAACCAGTGGTAGTACAACCTCAGGCAGTGGAAAATAAATGGGAACCCCTGTATGAAAGGTTCAGGAAACAACACCCTCCGATTTTTTAGGGCACCTCAGACCCAATGAAGGTTGAGCAGTGGATGACAATGATAACCGCCATCTTGGATTTCATGAGGGTGGGCAGTAATGAGAGAGTGGCCTGGGTTGCTTATATGTTTCAGGAGGATGCCCAAATATGGTGGGATGTGGTATCCCAGACCAGGAATATAAATACTATTGAATGGGAAGAATTTAGAACTCTATTTAATGAGAAATACTACAATGATGCAGTTAGAGTTACGAAGGCCAAAGAGTTTGCCAAGTTACTTCAGGGCAATATGTTAGTGACCAATTTTGCTTTGAAGTTTGACAGATTGACAAAGTTTGCTGGGGATTTGGTGACCACTAATGGGACCAGAAGGGAGAGGTTTCTCCAGGGGCTACATCCTATCATAGCCTGGGATGTTAGCATCACTACTGTGCCAGGAGTGACTACTTACACACAAGTTATTGAGAAGTCGTTCACTACTTAGAGTGCAGAGAACAAGATCTGGTGCGAGAGTGCGACCAGAAGGGATTTTAGGAGGCCAGAACCTCCATTTGCAGGCTTTGGTAGGGGAAAAGGCTCTAGTGACCAAGAGAGAAAGACTCCAGATACATTTTCAACTCCAAGGCCAAATTGGAGGCCACGGAGCATATAGATAGGCCGTCAGAGTGGCGGTGAGACCTGCAGAGCATTCCTAGAGTGTACTTGGTGCAGGAGGCACCATATTGGGGAATGTTGGGCGGAGGCCTTCTTCGTCTGTGGGATTGTGGGACACCTAAAGAAGGATTGCCCGAAAGCCAAGAAGGAAGAGCTCAAGAAGGTGGACAACCTGACGCCCGCTCGAGTGTTCACCTTGACTCAGGCAGAGGTCGAGGCTAGTCCCTCGGTGGTTACATGTCAACTTTCTAGTGTTGGGACCCTTCATACTATTTTTATTTATTCGGGTGCTCCACATTTTTTTTTCGCTAGTAGGATTATGGATAGACTATGTAGACCTTGTGACTTTTATCTTGTGGGGTTTGGTACTTTGCTGCCTGTAGGGAGTTAGTGGTTTCCAGGAGATGGGTCAGATCATTACTAGTGATAGTGGATGGAAGAGAGTTGTCAGTTGATTTGACTGAGCTAGTCATGAGTGGTTTTGATATGATCTTGGGTATGAATTGGTTAGCCATGTATGAGGCAATGATAGATTGCAAGAAAAGATGGTAACCTTTGAGCCTGGGGGTGAGGATCCCTCTGTATTGTTGGCACGGTGCATGGACCCCGTATACCTATGGTACCTTTACTTAGAGCTAGAGACCTATTTTAGGGGGGATGCATAAGATTCTTAGCTAGTGTGGTGGATACCACTCAGGTCGTGCTAGTGGGACCAAGACAAACCAGATTGGTGTGTGAGTTTCTAGATGTGTTTCCAGAGGATCTGCTAGGGTTACCTCCACACAGGGAGATAAAGTTTGTGGTTGAGATGGCACTAGGGATGGAGCCAGTGTCTAGGGCATCATATAGAATGGCTCTAGCAAAGCTGAAGGAACTAAAGGTTTAGTTACAGGAATTACTAGACTTGAGTTTTATTAGGCCCAGTTTCTCGCCATGGGGCGCACCAGTTCTCTTCGTGAAGAAGAAAGATGGTTATCTGAGGATGTGTAACGATTATATAGAATTGAACAAGTTAACTATCAAGAACATGTATCCTCTGCCAAGGATTGATGATCTGTTTGATCAGTTACAGGGTAAGAAAATATTCTCCAAGATTGATCTGGTTATCACCAGCTCAAGATCAGGGAGGAAGATATACCGAAGAAAACTTTTCGCACTAGGTATAGGCATTATGAGTTTCTGGTGGTGTCATTTTGTTTGAATAATTCCCTAGTAGCATTTATTGATATGATGTCATTTGGATTGGTTTGTGATCATTTTTATCGATGATATACTAGTATACTCTCAGTTAGAGAGAAAACATGAGCAACATCTCAGATTAGTACTATAGAGGCTGAGAGAGCACATGATGTATGAGAATTTTAAGAAATGTGAGTTCTGGTTACCAAAACTGACTTTCTTAGGTCACATAGTCAGTAAAGATGGAAATATGGTGGATCTAACGAAGATTGAGGCAGTCAAAGATTGGCCAAGGCCAAAGAATGCTTCAGAGATCAGAAGTTTCTTGGGATTGGCAGATAATTACAGAAGCTTTATGGAGGGGTTTTCCAAGATTGTGTCACCACTGACATAATTAACATGCAAGAATCAGAGGTTTATATGTTCAGACAGATGTGAGGACAACTTCCAGAGGCTGAAGAAGAATTTGCTCTAGTTCTGAGTCTTCTTACAGATCACGACAAGTTTGTTGTTTATTATGCACCTCAAGACAGGGTTTAGGTTGTGTCCTTACACAGACAGGAAAGGTGATAAAAGAGTGGATCAAAGAGAAACAGTTGAATGACCCACAGTTGGGAAAGATTAGAGTGGACGACCTAGCTGGAGTAGCTATGGACTATACAATGTCAGACATGGATTTATTGAGGTACAAGGATCATATTTGTTTTCTGATGGACACTGGGATCATATGGGAGATTCTAGATGAATCTTATACTACCCCTTATTCTATGCATCCAGGCACCATGAAGATGTACCAGGATCTGAAAACTTTATATTGGTGGTCTAGGATGAAGAGGGACGTGATTGAGTACATGGTAAAGTGCTTGACCTATCAACATGTCAAGGCAGAGCATCAGAGACCAACAAGGCTACTATAGCCTTTGGATATCCAAGAGTGGAAGTGGGAGGACATCACAGATGATTTCGTAGTGGGGTTGCCTAGGACAGTGGGCCAGCATTATTCAGCCTAGTTCATCGTGGATCAATATACGATGTCAGCTCACTTTTTACCAGTGTGGACGAACTACACAGTTGACCAGTATGCAAATCTCTATGTAAGAGAGATAGTACACTTTCATGGGACTCCGAGGTCTATTGTGTTAGATATGGACACTATCTTTACTTCGAAGTTTTGGGGAAGTTTACAGAAGACGATGGGTACACAACTAAAGTTCAGTACAACTTATAATCCTCAAATTGATGGTTAGTCTGAGAGGACTATCCAAATATTAGAGGGTATACTGGGAGCATATGTATTGGACTTTGAAGGGTTCTGGAGTAAATATTTTCCTCTAATAGAGTGTTCCTATAATAAAAACTACCTGTCGACCATTGGAGTGGCACCTTATAAGATTCTGTATGGTAGGAAGTGTAGACTGCCCATTCACTAAGTGAGATGGGTGAGAGAAAATATTTGGGTCTTGGGGCAGATCAGAGGACCATGGAGGCTATTGAAGAGATTAGAGCTCGGATGCTTGTGTCTCAGAGTAGACAGAAAAATTATTTAGACCCAAAGCAGAGAAATTGGAGGGGTGAAGAGATTTGGGAAGAAGGGAAAGTTGAGCCCTAGGTTGTTGGACCATTTGAGATCCTAGAAAGGATCGGTCAGGTAGCCTATAGGTTGGCCTTACCCCTGACACTGTCTATTGAGCACAACATATTTCATATTTCCATGCTAATGAAGTTTGTAACAGATGAGACTCATGTGTTGAGTAACAAGGATCTGGAACTGGAGACAGATTTATCCTATGAGGAGCAGCCAGTTCAGATTTTAGACAAGAAGGACAAGGTCCTGAGGAACAAGACTATACCTTTGGTTAAGGTATTATGGAGGAACAACAAGGTCGAGGAAGCGACCTGGGAGCTAAAGTTAGATATGCTGGATCAGTATTATGAGCTGTTCAAGTAAAATTTCGAGGAAGAAATTCATGTAAGGGTGGAATAGTTGTAACGTCCCAAATTACCTAATAAGGCTTAGAGCCTTGATTAGGGGGCTAGGAGGGCAAATTATGGAGAATTATTTGAATATATGTGATTTAATTATGAAATATGTGTTTATGTGATATATATGTGTATCATTATATGGTTACGTGAGTTATATTATAATATGATTAGATATGCATATTTAGGTGTATAAAATATGCATGTGGGCACGTTTCTTATTAAAAGGGAAATTTTCATAATTTGGCTCGTAACGGGTATATTTGGAATATATGTGCATATATGTGATATATGTATGAGACAATATTATTATGTGGATATATTTGGGTTACTCAGCACGAGGCGGTCCTAGGGAGCAAGTTAGTGGGAGAGTCACAACGGGACCAAATACTCAACTTGGGGTGAGTCAAGGGGTATTTTGGGTATTTAGTACATTACTGGGAATTATCGTGTAATGAGAAATCGTTTAGTGATTATTTGAGGATATTGGAGATAACGAGAATTGTGAGACATTAATTATGACTAACAAGAAAATTTTACAAAAGACAAATTTGCCCTTGGGGGCATACGAAGGGAAGGCTTAGGCAAAGGGGCATTTGGGTCTTTTTCTGCCAATGTAGTGACTTAGTCACTAGTACCTTCAGCTGTAGGAAATGTTGGGAATAGTGCCCTTAAAGCAATTGTAGTTGAAAAATATTTTAAATGAAATAAATAATTGAATTGAATTATTATATATAGATTATGTTCGATATTAAGTTGATAATATTGAGTAAATATCAGAAAATTCTAAAGTTTATCTATGTGGTCTTAATCTCATATTGGTATGAGAGGGTCGAGATTAAGATAATAAACTTAAAACAGTTCGTAGTAAAATAAAGTTATGGAATCTTTAGATTAATTACTGCTTATACAGTTCGCTAGTAATATGAATACAAGTGACCTAGATCCGGGTCACTAGTGTAGTAGGAAACTATAGTTAATGTACTTTATATATAGTGATATATAAAACTGGACCAAATGTGATTTGTTAATACTTGTTTGAACACTATTTCATAGTATTAATCAAACAACATCAAATGATAATCATATACACGATGATCTTAATCTTGAGGTTGCTATGAACTCCTATCTATGTCATCTGATCCTTTGATTAATGCGTTAAGGTTTGTCATAATGATCAGGCTAAGAACAATTATTTTGGGGGCTCAATGATATATATGGCTGGGGACATAGTTTAACAGATATAGGATCTATACCTTCTTATAGATTGAATAATGGTTCCCTATTGGGTTGACTTTTGTGAACTGAAAAGGTTATGAGCGCTCACGTCGCAAACTTGTTATGACATAACCTTCACTAGTAAAGTTAATGGTACTCTAGGAACAAGATATAGCTAAAAGGGTAAAATAGTAATTTTATTCCCTTTTAATTATGAACTATTAATAGTGGATTGACGTTGTATGTAGTGATTATATCAATGGACACTTTATTCTTTAATAAAGTACTATGTAAATATATGTATATAATTATCAAGAGTTCAATCTCATATTTATATTGGAGTAATCATGAGATTAATAAATATGATTATTTAATCAAAGAGCTTTGATTAATAATCTAATATTTATTGGAGCTTGACCAGCCCTGAGTTGGAGAGCTTCAGTGGCAACGTGTACATATCATTTATTTGTAATTTATGCATGCATGAGTAAGTTATTACTACTGGGCATGCTAGATATGCATGTAGAATCTTTATTTACTGTTCATGCACTTGTTTATAGTTTTCTTATTGAGCCTTGGCTCACGGGTACTGTGTGGTGTAGGCAAGGTAAAGGAAAAGCTTGACCAGTGTTGAGTTGGAGATCTTTGGTGGCGACGTGTACATATGCGGTTGCTCGACCACCACGATCGAGAGTTTCTCAGAGGAGCTAGGGGTCAAATCCTATTTTGCCACTTAGGTCGGCTGGTTGTAACTTTTGAACTGTATTAACCTTTTCAACGTTACTTCGGGATCCCATGTATAAAGGTAAATATTTTAATGAAATAGTTATTCTATTTTAACTAAAAAATTTAACCCTAACCCTTTTCATTAACCTTAGTTATACAGTTATAACCAAGGGACTTGATTGGCAAGTCTGACACTATTTAAAGTACATAGTGTAACGGTATTGAATTAGGAGGACACTACAACTAGCATGCAAGCATTGCAACCATAAAGACTACATTAAATTCAGGAACAAGAATAACTACATTGTTCCCTAACTTTAATATGTATCCCAAAGACAATCGATTGACTGATGCTTTCAAAGTTGAAGTCCAATTGGATGGAATTGATTAAGATCTCACTTCTATTGGAGTTACTCTTCACTACGAGATGGCATATAGACTCCAAGATCACGCTCTGGATTATTCTTTGCCAATAGCTAAAGAAATATTGCTGGTCTCGGTAGACTCTACTCGGTAGACTCTACCCAAGTTCCAACATGCACTCATATTCCAAGGAAAATCTCTACAGATGATATTATGAAGATTTTGCCTAGTTCGTGGATAAAAAATTATGAGATGTTCCACCAACCTCAAAAAGTTGTACACACTCTAACTGAACCATCTTATCACAAGAGAGAAGATGGCTCTATCGAAATAGTCTTTGATAAAACTCAAACAAAAACTTCCAGTTGCTTCACCACCCAGTACATGATGACTTCTGTCACACCAACTGATGTGGAAATCGATTCCTTTGATTCTTAAGGCAGTCCTATTTATGATTTCGAATTTTCTGATGGACATAAGTATTGGGATGTTTATGACTGCAAAAGCTGCCTCAAAATGGAAGTAGACCCCCCAAAGAGACATCATAGCTAAGGAAAATGGCTTAAGAAGCGATCAGAAAAAGGACGAAAGGGAATAGGGTTGTTGGGACAACCTTCTAGAAATTTTGACTATATTGTCAAATATTCTGCTCCCAAAGACTTACCTGACCCTATCCTAGAACCAAATGGATGGGACACAGAGTATACTACAACAAACTCCCAAGAGTCTCCACTTCCATCTCCTCAACAGAACATCTTGCCATCCTATAAACAGTTCCTGCACATTCCATAAGTTTGTATGATTACTACTACTGATTATGAGCCATATTTTCCTCCTCTAAAAAAAAATTGATAGGCAAGAGGACCAAGGTGCGGTTTCTCACCAACCCAAGGTTCAAAACCCCACAACCAGGTACAATGATGGGTCACTCATAAAGGTCTCTCCACCCGAAGAGGTTATCATCTTGAAATTAGAAAATATGATTACCCAAAACAAGGTCTTAAAACAGGTCGAGTTACTAAATACCCGAATAGAAACAACAGTTAAACAATCTCAACTACTGTCATCGATAAACTCACTGCAAAGATCCAACAGACTCATGAAGACTTCTGACCATCATAAATTCGAATTCAATCCCAATGCCAGTCTTCTTAGCAAAAGAAGCCGAGACGAAGAGCCTAAAACTCAGTATGAATATATCAAAAACTGCATTTTTCAATAAGAACCTACAAAAGACCCTTCCACTAGTTATCTGGGAAATGTGTCTCCTTTCGGGGCGTCTACGATGCCAGTCCCTTGGAAGTTTGCTACAATGCCAAAAATCTCTTAGCCTTTTCCTATTATTGAATCTACACAAGAAGATTTTGTTGTACGACTAAGATGCATGCTTGATGAAAATCAACAACAGAAGACAAAAAAGGGGAAGAAGAAGAAAAAAGAATCACCAAGTCAACCGATAGATGAACTGAAGAAACTTACAGTTCAACCAGCCCCAAATCCTCTATCATGAATTATTAGACATACAAACATTCTACACATCATAGAAAAAGAAACAGACTTAGAAGATTGAGGCTCTCCATCTAGCTCAGACAAAGCTTCAAAAGACCGGTCACAAGAAATTAGTTCCACTTTTACTGAGACGGCACCTAGTACTACTGAAAGCTTATCCAGAGATGACGATGAAGCTTTTGCACACTTCATGGTTCAGCCTGCTAATGGATCTACTATGTAAACCAAACCAATTATCACAAGCGAAGATGAAAGTGGAAATGAATCCACAGCAACACATGTCCCCCAATGAAAAAAGAGTAAAAGTTCAAACTTCTACTTTAGACGACCTCCTTCCATCAAAAGAGCATGAAAGGTTCAAAAAGTTTCAAGCTTGGCTCAGCCTGGAATCACAAAAACTAGAATAACAGACATGGATGATTCTCCTCAAGTTTGTCTCTTGATTTACAGGCACCATACAAGATTGGTGAACAAGTCTAGATAAATACAGACAGATGGCAGTTCTACAACTCCCATCTGTCATTAACACCCTGACCTATCTGTATATTGAATTCTATGGACAAGATGCTTAATTCATTGAAAGACTACATGCATAATTCATTAAACTAAAATGTTGTTCAATGGATAAGAAAGATTTAAAGAAGCATTACAAGAAGATGACTAAACGGTTCTACAAAATAGGTGGAATCGATGATCCAAATTTAAAGCAAGCATTCATCTCTTCCATACCAGAACCACTAGTAGAAGAAACCTCCAGGCTTCTCTCGAGAACAGGATGAACCCTAGTTTATGCTACAATTGGAGAAATCTATCAGCTAGTTCTAAAGACCTTGGAAAAGATGTGCTCCCAACACAAATTCATCCAAGAATTGATGAAACAATCCAAGAGGTTCGGAAATGTTTGCAGCCAAAAGGACCATCTGATCAAATGTCCATCATAATCAACATGTTCATGTCCTCCAAAAGATAAGAAACACAACAAAAGGTTTAAAACCTTTAAATTCTCTAAGAGAAAGGGACGCCACACATTCAAATTCCTAAGGAGGAAGCACTCCTTCAAGAAGAAGTCTGACATATGTTTTGTCTATGGAAGGAAAGGACATTATGCTAAGCAATGCCCCAAAAAGAAAACTTCCAAACTAATCTCCCACATTCAACAAAAAACTGACATATCTCTCGAGGAGAATGACTTATAATCCATCTTCTCTACTGATGACGAGAAGAATCTAGAGTCCTTCTGTGCATTCGAACAACTAGATAATTCAGAGAAGGATGAATTCTACCACATGGAAACTATCAATAGAATACAACCATCGCCAGTCATCTCAATGCAAATCCTCCCTGCAAAATATGCTCGGCCAGTCAAGGTAGCAGCCTTCTTCGATACTGGAGCATCATACACCATGATGAATCGTGATGTTCTCCCTTCAATTAAATTACAATTCTTCCTAGGATGCTCTATCATTCATTAAGTAATTGGCTCAAAATTACTAGGGAAGGATCTAATCACACCAAGAAAAAGGGTTTACGAATCCTTCCTGGTGGCCTTTGATATAAACAAATTTTGCACCATGGGAATCCGTAACAATTTCGTGATGCCCCTTGATCCATTCTCCCAGATCATGCAAAGGTTCATAAAAAATTCTTGTGCCACAAGTCTTACCGAGTTCCTCCGAAATTGTGACCATCCTCTATGGAAAAATCGACAGTTCTTCATTAGTTTACCCTTCATGCTCAATGTAGACATATACTCTACTAAGGCAAGTCATCGAGGCATGAACCCAAAACATCAACAAAGAATATCCAAAGAATTCAAAGAGTTACAACAACAAGGTCTGATTGAACCAACCACCTCATCATGGGCATGCCATGCTTTCTACATCAATAAGAGATCAGAAAAGGTTCGAGGAAAACAGAGACTGGTCATCAATTACAAGCCCTTAAATGAATTTTTGGCTGATGCTAAATCCTCCCTCCCAAATAGGAACTCATTATTTGCAAGCCTGTTAAAGGCTCAAATATTTTCAATATTCAATTTATAGACAGTCCTTCAATAGCATCACATTGTCCACGACTACACTATGTTGGGTACCAGCCTCGCCAACGTGAAATAAGGCAAGAATGAGAGTTTGAAAAGTTACATCCATCGGTTCAATATGGAGGAAGGAAAGGTAGGGAGCTTGTCAAGGGAAAACTGAAAATGGCCATCACAACAGGAGTGCATCCTAGAAGTAAACTTTGGGACAACATGCTAATGAGAGAAGTTGCAGACCTAGATGATTTTTATGAAAGAGCGTAGAAATACATCAAAGTTGAAGACATGCATGAGAACCTCAAGGTTCTAAGGACTATACCCTTACCAAACTCTTCATCTCAGGACACCTCCGATGATGTGAAGAAAAAAAGGAAACACGACAACCAAAGAGATGACCGTTGTAATGCCCTGAATAGCCAAGACCCTTACATTGTTTATTTTAAATAGTGCCGGACATACTAATCAAGTCATTTGGATATAAACGTGCAACTAAGGGTAATTAACGGATTAGGGTTTTAAAATTTTGATCATAGGAATAGTTATTTTCATTAAAAAGTCTAAGTCTGTACATGGGATCCCAAAATAATTATTTACAAGGCATTTACAACTCCCAAAAGGAATTACAACGTAAGCTGGCCTAAGTGGAAAAATTAAGGTTTGACTCTAGTCCCTCTTGTTTCCTCGGTTGTGGTGGTCGAGTAGATGCAAATGTTCACGCCACCTCTAAAGCTCTCCAACTCATGGCTGGTACTGCTTCCCCTTCTCCTTACCTGCACCACATAGCACTCGTGAGCCAAGGCTCAGTAAGAAAACTTAAATCAACAAATTCAATAAGTAACATAATATAAACAACAAGCTTAGCAACACCAATCTGCTCAAACAAACACATAATCCAATTTAACAGTCAATGAGTTAGACAAGTGCAGTCTGCACTTCTGATTATTTAGGTGTCGTTCGGGCTAGCCAAATGCATATTGCACTACCAGGTTGCCCTAGCCAAATGGCCTGCATTCCACATTCTTATTACTGGCTCGACGCCCTTAGGTCAAGCTTTCAGATTAGATATAATCAAACATATAAGATTGCATAACACATAATCATATGCAGCATATACAAGCATGCCTAACAAGATAATCAAAAGTTCAATCATAGTGATATTCATTAAAAGGGGCCCGAGCCCCGATTACAACCAGGGGAAATTTTCTTAGCTCGAGAGCATATGGTGATCCCGAGCACGATCCCTACTCTTGAGCCCTAGCGATATAACCTACTCACAATTCAATAACGGTAATCATTAAGATCTAAACTTCTTAAATTCTTCGAAAGTACTTACTAGCCTCCGAGACCTCAAATTATACTAAACCGGGTAGTAGAATCATTCCCAAGTCTTAAGGTTTGAGTTCTCGAGTTTAAAAGCCCTTTTTTGTCAAAACCTCCCATTTGAACCGCGACGCCCCTCAAAAGCATCGCGACCCTCTACAAATCAAAGAGCCTTCCCCCTCGTTACCCTGGACAAGCGCCGCGGTGCTAAGGAGGTTCAGAGAACCACCTTTAGCCCCTGAGTTCATGCGGGCCGCAACAATCCAAGAATAGCGTCGCGGGGCGGCCCCTCGAACCCATAAATTTTGGGTTTTCCCTGTCTTTTTCCCCAAGCCAAAACCCCTAAAATCAGTCCCCAAACTTCAACCAAACTCATTATTAAGTCTTAATCTCATAACAACATGGTATAACCAACATATAACCATTAAGAGCTAAGCTAAAACCTCATCATAACTTAAAATCCCAATCCTTGAGTTCAAAACTCAAGAGCACTCTAAAAACCAAATCAGAACCTAACTAAAACAAGAGTTAAAGCTTACCTCAATTCAGGGTTGCGACCCTTGAACTACACCTCAACCAATCCTAGCCACAAGCTTCAATTCAATGCAAGCTCTCCAAAATTCTGTGATTTTACACAATGCAAGGGGGAGGAAAGAGAGAAAATTAGAGTGTTTCTGTGTGTGTTATCTGAAAGCTTCCCACAACTTCTAGGTAACTAAGGAAATCCAAGGCTAGGAAAAAACCATAATGCCCCTACAAGTGCTTTCCCTTTAATGCTCTCCAGAACAAAATGGTCATTTGCCACATTTCCCGCTAATCCTTAAATAACACTATAAATTTCCAATTAATCCTGACACACCCAAATAATCACCAAACAACTACCCATCACGTGATGAACCCCCCAATAACGTACTAAGTTCTTGAAATACCCCTAGGCTCACCCTGAGCCGAGTATTTTACCTCGTTGTGATTTTTTCGCTAACTCGCTCACTAGGATTGTATCGAGATGAATATCGCAAATGTATCCATATAATAATGTGGTCTCAATCAAATAACATGTATAATTACAAGTATACCCTCAACGGATCAAAATTACAAATATGTCCTTATTAACAAAAACCGACCCACATGCATATTTAATACACATAAACATGCATAAGTATTCATATTAACAAGTGATTTAGAAATTAGAAATAGTGAGATTAAGCTTACTATAAACCAAATGTAAATAAATATAAAAACACTCACAATTTACGTGGTTCGGTGGTTAAAATTCACCTAGTTCATGAGTCACTATTATTGATCTGTTTATGAACCCTAAACGAAATTGTTTATGATAGAGTTTTTGCATACAGAATATCCATCTCTTTCACCATCCGCTCCCCTTGTATTTATAGGGAATTATGGTGGACAATATTGGGTAACCGTACGATAATTGGTAATGTACAATATTGTATAACTTCCCAAGTTAATGGACACTTTAATATCCTAATAAAGCCTATTGTTCTTTGACATCAATCAATAAATATGTATAACAATTGTATGCATTTATTGCAAATATTGGGCTTTCGAGTTTGTAGGAATTCTCTCATCTGAGCTAGATGTCATTGTCGAGTTGGATATGACTGGACCATGATGATTTGACTTAGATAATATTCGAGCTCGAAGTCAGCAATGTGGACATTGGGTACCTCGATCTCTGTCATTTGCATCTTGGACGATCTGTAAGATCCTAGGCAGTCCCGGACTCAGTGACACAACCTCGAGCTATTAGGTCCAGAGTTAACGAAACGTCTCTGAAGTTTTGCCTCTTTTATTTATTTCGTTTTAGCTATACCCGAGCTAAATAGTTGAGCTCGTGTTTTTAGGGTACAACATGTTGCATTCTGATTATTTTATAAAGTAATTTGCTAATATAACATTGATGTGGTGCAGTTCGAGAGTTTAGACAGAAAATGCATGCATAAATAGTGGTCTAATGATAAATTATGATAACATGTATCTGTATTCTTAGAACTAATCTTTGTATGTGTAAAGTTAATAAACTCGATTTTGACTAGTTTCAGTTAATTAAAGAGTCTCGTACTGCAACTATGCATGTGACATGTGATCATATTAGCAAACCATTCAAAAAATGAATAGAATGCAACATAAATGGTACATTTCCAATAGTTTCTATAGTTTGAGGAATTTTTACAACGCAAAAAAATTAGGGCAGTAAAATTCTACAAGGCTATAGTTATGAGGGGAATCTTATTTGTTCAAAGTAAAAATAAAACAAAACAAAAATTGAGGGCTGCCCCTCACTATAAGAAGGTGACCCGTTATTTGAATAGTATAATCCTTACGATGAAGATCAGTGATCACAAATCATTTCCTCTAATTATGTTTCAATTGGTACAAATTTTATAAAAAGAAAATACTTTATTTGGGGACGAATCTTTGTTTAAACTTTATCCATTCATAATGGAGAAGAAGCCAATTAAACGAGATATTTTTGGGAATCATCTTTAAATATTGCATGCCAGCGAGATGTAAGCGTCACCATCACACACTAAAATTTATAATAATGGACACATCTACTAATATATATTTTTTTTGGCTCAAGAAATTAATATTGTTTGCTAGCATTTACTATTAAGTAATCGAACATTATAAGGAAACTCTTTGTTACACATATCTAGATAATAAAGTACGGAATAAAATATAAAAAATATAGATATATTTTGCATTAATAAGATTGTGCTTTATAATATTATGAGTTAGTTTATAATGTTATTGTGTTATTTGGGTTGTTTTCGTAATTTTGATAAATTGTCACGTTATTATTAAGGCTATATTTATGCTCAAGTATAATGGTAAAGACACATTAAAAAAATATGTCTGCCCACGGCTCTCACGGTGTTGTAGAATTGGCATTTTCCGATAACTGAGTTTGCTTTCGGTGAGTCATCATGAACGACATTTACCTATTAGCACTATATAATTCCCTCACCTTTGAGGAAGAAGAAGATGACGAGTATGTTGATGTGGTAGATCAGCCACTCTTATATAAAGGTGCTGAGAATATGGCAAAAACCTTTTTGGGTTGAGTGATTACAATAAGATCAATCCTTCGGGGTAATTTCTTATGTATGGTAAGGATCATTTGGTGATTGCAGGGCTCTTTTTATTAGGAAAAGGACTGCTTTTGGAAAAACAAAACTGAGAGACTTTTCCTTATTTTTATTATTCAGAATAAAAGAACGTACAAAAAACAACTATTATATAGCTGGAAAGTAAAACAAACAAAAAGGAACAGAAATACCCAACAGACCACAAAATGTGGTAATAATAAACTAGAAAAAAAAAACTAAAAATCTACTGGGTAATGCTCAACTTAATACTCCCCCTCAAGATGGAGTGTATAAATTTGTAACACTCATCTTGGAGAGAAGTGTATGAAAAACAGTGGGAAAGAGAGCTTTAGTTAACATATCAGCCAGGTTGTTTTTGGAATCAACATGTATCATCTTCAATGTGCCATTCTGAACCTTCTCACGAACAATATGGCAATCAATGTCGACATTCTTAGAGCATTCATGAAATACAGAGTTTTTAGAGATGTGAATAGTTGCATTGTTGTCACACGAGAGTGTCGCTGGATTGTTGTGTATGATACCAAAGTCTTTGAGTAAAGCAAGCAACCAAGTGACTTCACAAGTAGTGTTGGCCATGGCGCGGTATTCAGCTTCAGCTGATGATCTAGAGACAGTAGTTTGCTTCCTAGACTTCCAAGAGATTAAAGGAGAACCTAAGAAGATGCAATAGCCAGAGATGGACTTGCGAGTGTCTATGCAACTCCCCCAATTTGCATCAACAAAGGCAGCCACTTGGAGTGCTTTAGATATATGTCCAGGAGGAGAAGATGCGAAGAAAAGGCCTTGTCCTAGTGTAGCTTTGAGATATTGGAGAATACGATAAGATTCTTGAAGATGAGGTGTCCTTGGAGATGAGAGAAACTGGCTAAGATGGTTGACAGCATAGCAAATATCAAGCCTAGTTATCGTGAGATAAATGAGCTTGCCGATGAAACTACGATAGGCAGTAGGATCTTCAAGTGGGTCACCCATATCTTTGCTTAGTTTGACATTTGGTTCCATAAGTGTAGTTGCATCTTTGGCACCTAAATAACCTGTATCAGAATGAAGTTGTAATGTAGAAGGGCGTTGGGAAACAGAAATGCCATGTTTGTTTCTTCCTATTTCAAGGCCTAAAAAAAATCTAATGGGACCAATGTCTTTTAATTTGAACTTGCTATCTAAGAATATTTTAAAATTTTGGGCAGCTTGATCATTATTACTTGTGATGACAATATCATCAACATAGATAAGTATGGCTAAGAAAACACTTGATTTTGAGTGTGTGAACAAAGTATTGTCAGAGTGTGATTGCTGAAATCCTTCTTCAATGAGGGTATGGCTGAGTTTTGCATACCATTGTCGCGAAGCTTGCTTTAAACCATATAGAATTTTTTGCAATTTGCAAACTGCATTAAGGGGTAAGGGCCCTTTGTATGTGTATCCTTGAAGAATTTGCATGTACACAATTTCATCCAAGTCACCATGCAAGAAGGCATTGTTGATATCCAATTAATCTAAGGTCCAATTATGTGTGGCTGCAAGAGCAAGCATTAGTTTGAAAGTATTGAACTTGGCAACAGGTGCATAAGTGTCTAAATAGTCTATACCAGGAATTTGAGTATAACCCTTAGCCACTAAACGAGCTTTGTATCAATTAATAGTACCATTGGAATGATACTTTATTTTGTATATCCATTTGCTACCAACTTTATGACAACCATGAGGTAGAGAGACAATGTCCCAAGTGTGATTTGAGTCGAGAGCATTGAGTTCTTCTGACATGGCTTGCTGCCATTCAGGTATTTTGCAAGCTTTGGAAAAACTTGTGGGTTCATAAATGGTATTAGCAGCAAGAATAGCAGCTCGAAAAGATGGTGTGCATTGCTGATATGATAGATAATTAGCAATGGGATGAGCAGTGGAAGAGCTTACCATGGTATATGTACAGACATAATCAGTTAAATGAGAAGGGCGATGGATGGAGCGACCTGTTCTTGTTGTATGCCGATTGTGATCAAATCGAGAGTCAATAATTGGATCTTATGATGGTTGATTTGGAGACAGAGGTACAGCTGCAGTGTTAGTATTGCCTGAAGATACTTGTAAATCTGTCAAATGTTGAAAACAAGGCAATATAGTGTTAGGAAAAATTTCATCAGTCATATTGGACTGATTATTATCCTTGAAAGGAAAATATTTTCGTGGAATATTACATCACGAGATTGAAAAATCTGATTTGTGTGAAGGCCAAGTAAGGTATAAGCCTTCATGCCTTCAGGATATCCAATGAATACACAAGCATGAGAATGTGGTGTAAATTTGTGTCTTTGACCAGTTAAGGTTGATGCATAAGCTAAACAACCAAAAACTTTTAAGTGGTCATAAGATGGTAATTTTTGGTGAAGTAGTTCAAAAGAACTCTTATTTTTCATCAACTTAGAAGGTGTGCGATTGAGTAAATAAAAAGATGTCTTAACAAAGTAACTCCATAAAACCAAAGGAAGATTAGATTGCAAAGAAAGAGATCTAGCAATATTTAAAATATGTTGGTGTTTTCTTTCCACAACAACATTTTTTTGAGGAGTGTCAACACAAGAGTGATAGTGTGTGATACCTTTAGTAGCATAGAATGAAGTTATGTTAAGTTCTTTTGCATTGTCAGACTGCACCACCTTTATGTTTATAGAAAATTGATTTGTAACTAAAGCAAAAAAAATTGGTATGATGGTACCAACATCAGATTTTGATTTTATTAAAAAAACCAAGTAAAGCGGGTACAATCATCAACAATAGTTAAGAAATATTTGTAACCTTCAATGCTAATAATGTGAAAGGGGCCCCAAATATCTAAATGTATGAGATCAAAAGGATTAGTAGAAAAATTATTATGAGATATAAATGGGAGCTGCTTTTGTTTAGCAAGATGACAGATATGGCAGTGTTTATCATAAGGAACAGAAGCTGAAAAATCAAGAGTTTTATTGATACTTTTTGAAATTGACATTGATGGATGTCCTAGCCGTGAGTGCCATTGGCTAACATCAAAAGTAGTAGTACAAGCAATTGGTGTAGAAGAATGAGAAATGTGACCAATATCTTGCTTGATATAGTAAAGATTGCCATGCCTTTCAGAAGTCCCAATCTTCAAAGTCTGCTCCTGAATAATGCTAGAGTTAAGGTTAAAAGTGAAGTAGAGTTGTGTTTGAATAAATAAATTTATAGAAAATAGATTGTAGTTAAACTGAGGAACATATAAAACATTATGCAAAGTAATGTACGTATTGAATTTAACAGTTCCTATATTTTCAACTTTTACAGAAGTGCCATTAGGAAGATTGACATATTTAGGATAGGGCTTTGTATCAAAAGTAGTAAAACAAAGTTTGTTGAAACAAACATGGTGAGTTGCTCCACTATCAAGGATCCAAAGGATCGATGGTGAGGGAGCTTTGTTACCAGAAAAATTGGAGGCAACTAGATGTGTAGGAGCAATGGAAGGAGCTCCTCTTTGAAGTTGTTGAGAGAGGAGGGACATAAATTCTTCACACCAAGTTATGAAGGCGGTAGATGGATCAGATTCAATGCTAGTAGAGGTTTCTTTGGATGTCACAGCATGGTGAATAGCTGGTTTAGAAGAAGACTGAGTCTTTTTCTTATCTCCATAGCCTGGTGGAAAACCATGTAAGAAAAAACATTTGTCAACTGAATGTCCAGGTTTGAGACAATGTGAGCAAGTGGGTGAGACCTTTTGTTTCTTGATGGTTGTGTGGTAGGAAAAATAGTAGGAGTGGACAGAGGAGCAATCTTGGAAGTGGAAGGAGTGGCGATATTGATGGCAGTGGTAGAGGAAGTGCCCAAGGTTCTTTGACTTTCTTCTTGGATGACCATAGAAAAAATAGTGTTGAGAGAAGGTAGAGGTTCAATAATGATAATTTGTGCTCTAATGGGGTGAAAAGATTCATTTAGGCCAGTGAGAAATTGATGGACTTGCTTGCGATTATGGTAATCCATGTTCTTTTCAGCAGCTCCACAAGTACATTCAATGAGTTTTTGAAATTTGTTCAGTTCATCCCAAAGAGCCTTGAGGGTGGTGAAATATGTTGTAACATCATTAACACCTTGATGATGAGCAGTAATGTGTTGTCAAATTTGAATGATTCGTTGACCATTGCCACGATTGAAACGTTCACTCACATCTCTCCACATTGCAGCGACAGTATCACGGTACATGATGCTCTCAGAAATTGGTTTAGAAATGGGGTGGAGGCTCCACGACATGACCATACTGTTGCAGCGTGACCAAGCTGAGAAGAGGGAGATTTCAGGAGAGGGATGAATCAGAGAGCCATCAATGAAGGACCTTTTGTTCTTGGCTTGAAGAGCTAGTAAGATCCCACATTTCCAAGATTGGTAGTTGGGACCAGAAAGAATGGAAGAGGTTATTAGTTGACCTGGGTGATCTCCAGTGTCCAGAAAGAAAGGACTGGAAGAGTCGTCATGGGCAACTCGTTCACCTTGATGCACAGCTTGAGATCGAGGTGTAGCAGAATCGCCATGGAAATGAGCATCATGGGAAGGAAGAACACGTGATTGGGGCATGGGAGGGAGACTCGAAGTTCGAACAATGGAAATAGAAGGGGGGTGCGATTCTTGGGCAGGAGGAACAGCAGAAGAATGAGGTTCTTGGGCTGGGTTGATGCCGAGAGGAAAAGAAATGCGAGTTCTTGGTCTAGCCATGGAAGAGAGGAAGCTTGATGAAGAAGAAGGGGTTAGTATTTCTCTGAGATCAAAACAGAGAGACTTTTCCTTATTTTTTTTATTCTGAATAAAAGAACGTACAAGAAGCATCTATTATATAGCTGGAAAGTAAAACAAAAAAAAAAGGAACATAAATACCCAACAGACCACAAAATGTGGTAACAATAAACTAGAAAAAAACAAACTAAAAAACCACTTGGTAATGCTCAACTTAACACTTTTGAAGGAGAGGCCCTGCGGACAATATATTTATGATAAGATTCACTCTAGTTACAGATCGAAAGAGGGTACTAGAGGGGACACCTTGGATATATGAGAATAGTGTATTGGTTTTGAAGGAACCAGATGAATTCAGAGACCCGACAAAGATGCACTTTGATACAACCCCGTTTTGGATTGAAATATGAAAATTCCTCGTTTTTTGTATGTCAAAGAGTTGGGGTGTTGAACTTGGGAAATCAGTCGGTACTGTTCTAGAAGTTGATTGTACTATTTTTGGGGATTGCCTTGGTAATTTCTTAAGAGTGCGAGTAGTTATTAACATTACAAAACCATTGGCTCGGATCATAAGGAAGAGAATGAAGGAGGGACAACCAATGGTCACCATGCTGATTATGTATGAAAGATTACCAGAGTTATGCTACTTCTATGGCATTCTTGGCCACACATTAAAGAGTTCCCAATCAAACCTACGGGGGTAGATAGTAATAGTCTTGAAGTATGGAGAGTGGATCTGTGCCCCGACACCTTCAAAGATTATTGGAGGGGTCTTTAAACGGAGTTGGGGAAGAGAGAGTGGCAGCCTGCCATCTAGCTCAGGGTGGAGGGACGGGTTGACACGCAGGAATGGGGCAAAAATCAAATTTCGGATCCGACGCAACTAGAAATGAGAAGTTATCTTTTGTGGAACCTAGTGTTAAATAGAATCCCATATCAAGTGCATTCAATAGTACAAATATAGAAACCACCAGCTTGTGAATTCCTTGAAATGGGGAAGTGAATGAGAAAAACCTGGATACCAAATTCTTCCCCAGATTTGAGTAGAATTTTGACCATGGACAATTTATTGTTAGGAAAGAGGGATTTTAGCACACATCGTGCCTTAAATCAAGAGGATCTGGGTGGTACTCGGGCTTTAATAATAAGTTCTGAGCCCAATATTACTATGGATAAGACAAAATTTTCCAATGGGCTGGACATTATATATAACGTGGAGCTGCATGGAGATGCTAAGGCCATGCAATGTATTAAGACCTCATCACGTGAAGCCCACAAGGATAACTTATAAAAAAGAAACTAAGCCTATAGGGGGATTCGAGGGTGTAAGGTCGAAGCTATCATCTTCTCAGGCAACGATTAAGAAGAAGAAAGGGCATGCCAGTTTTCAAGGTGCTTGGGAGTTAAGTCGAAAAGTTCAAAGAAGTTGCTAAAAAAATGATCAAAGGACTTTCTTGGGCCTCTCAAGATAACGACAGAATGTGTGGCAGAGATGGTTTAGAATTCTTTGGTTCCAACTCTTTTACCAGGTTCGGTTGGGAGTGGCGCTACGGTTACAGATGATATGGTGGTTACGATAACAGATAAGAACCATCAAGCATTATGAATTGTTTAATGTGGAACGTCCAACGGCTTGGGAATGGCTGGACATTCCAAATCATTCATTCTCATGGAGAAATTGGTTAGGCATGAAGATGTGCAAAACCATAATGATTTCAAAAAAGTAAACATGTGAGAATTGACTTTTGGTATAGACATTTATAAATAATCTTTTTGGGTCCAAAGTGTCTCTTTGGAGTATATCAGAATACCCAAAACATTTGGGAGGATTTGAGGATGTTTTGAGACAAGTTTTGGAGAGCCAAGTCAGTGGCGTCGGTGATGTGTCGCCTCTGGGAGGCGACACATCACTCGGCCACAAATGAATGAACCAGGTGACGTGTTTCCTAGTACTAGGCAATGCATCGCCTGGCAGGCGATGCCTCGCTTGGCGCCAGGAGACATGTCGCTTGGGCCATCAGTACAATTCTATACAGTTACGTGTTTTGGCTCCAAAATTTACATTCAAATTATCTAATCTTATTGGTTAAGTCTAATCAGGTTCCTATACTATATAAATGGTTCATTTGAGTTAATTGGTGAATTGATCACTCACATCTCTCTCTCTAGATCTCAAGATTACTAGTTTTCTCCAAGCTCTTCATCAAGAGAGCTTGACTTACATGAAGAACCAAGGTTGGTAAATCCCAATCTCATTCCATTGTAGTAGATTCAAGCAATATCAAAGGGGAGGCTAGGAATAGAGATTTTTGGACAACAAATCTTCATTTGTGTCAAGCCTTGTTACATTTTCTTATTTACATAAAATCATACACTTATGGATATATGTAACTTGGTTTTTCTCTCACATAGGTCTATTCTTTCTCTTGATCTAATTTATTATTCTTACATTATATCAATGGTTATATTGTCATTAAATGTTTCTATATTCATGTTGTAATTATTTAATTACTTTTTCTTTGATTATCAAGATTTGCATTCATACTTTGAATATAGTTCTTGATTAGTCTCTAGGGTTTGAAATATTGAATTAATTTCCATTATTCATTGTTGGATTAGAAAGTATAAGCCATAAATCCTCAAAAATAAAAAATCTCTATAACTAATTACTTTATTTTTGTACTTTGCATAATCTACAACGAGGGAAATTTGTTCATCTTCTACAACCTTCAGATCCTTGTTTCAAGATTTGGTTTGTGTTGAACACACAACAATGGGAGATCAAAGAATGTTCTATTTGGATATGTTCTACATGAACGTGGATATGAATTTAAAGTCTTCATCAACAAAGGATGAGAAAACTCATTGAGATTACAAACATAAGGAGATTGCTATAATCAAATTCCTTATTTCTAAATGTGTAGATTTTAAGAATTTGAATGAAATGTGTTTGCTGCCATATTTTTGTGAGTTTGAGTTTATTGTCTATGTTAATAGTACAATGGTGGATGTTAATAAACAATTCAAGGGTTATTGTTATACTTGTTTTGTTTTTACAATTATTGATCATCGTGTGAGATATGGTAATTGTAAGATTAACCATAATAATATTAGGGTCAATACAATTGATGATGAGATCGTTGTAACCTTAATTGAATTTAATGCATTCAATGAGGAATGTATGTTAACCCTAAAGAGAATTGACATAGTTCATGCATGTAGTGATGGGACTAATTCAACCTTAAGAGAAGGTGAAGATGTCAATGCAATTGATGTTGAGATCATTGCAAAAGAAAGTGAAGATACTAAGGTCAATGCATTCGATGTTGAGATCATTGCAACCTCGAGTGAAGTTAATGAAACCCAAGGAAAGGTGCAATGGTGGTGGTATGATACTTGTGCTACCATTCATGCAACCTATGATAAAACACTTTTTAAAACCTTTGAAAGTGCAAATGTGGGACTTGAAGTCCAAATGGGAAATGAAAAGAGGTCCAAGGTACTTGGAAGGGGTTGTATTGATGTGTTCTTCACTAAGGAAAAGAAAGTGACCCTAACTAATTTTTTTTATCTTCTTGATATGACTAGAAACATTATAAGTGGAAGTCTATTGAGAAAAGCCAGTATCAAATGGAGTTTGAATTCGATAAACTTATTTTGACCAAATTGTGCACTTTTGTTGGAAAGAGTTATTCATGTGATAGGATGATCAAACTATGTACTCTTGATAATAACAATAATTGTATGACATCTAATTCTTGTAATGTGATTAATTCTAGCTCTATTACTTTGTAGCATAATAGACTTGATCATATAGGTTATAGCACAATTAAAAGAGTTGTTAAATATTGATTGAGTAATTGTGATGTGAATGAGCATGATAAATGTGAATTATGTGTTAAATCTAAAATGTTAAAGAAACATTTTCCAAGTGTTGATAGATGTATAAACTTGCTAGATTTAATACATACTGATTTATGTGAATTGAATGACATGTTGACTAGAGGAGGAAATAGATACTTCATGACTTTTATAGATTATTGCTCTAGATATACTTATGTGTATTTTCTTAAGAGTAAGGATGATGCATTTAATGCATTTAAAATCTATAAAGTTGAAGTAGAAAATCAATTGGAAAGGAAAATAAAGACTCTTAGAAGTGATAAAGGTGGTGAATACTTTTCAAATGATTTCAATGTGTTTTGTGAACAACATGGCATTATACATGAATGCACTACACCATAAACTCACAAAAAAGTGGAATAGATGAAAGAAATAATAAGACTTTTCTTGAGAGGATTGACTCTATGCTTTTATATGCTAAATTGTGTTATAATTTGTGGGGTGAATCTCTGCTTGCTGCGTGTAATATATTGAATCGAATTCTTATGAAAATGCATAATATATCTCCGTATGAGTTATGGAGAGGAAAGAAGCCAAACTTAGGGTATCTTAAAGTCTAGGGGTTCCTTGCTTATTGCAAGTGCACGAAGCCTAAAAGGACCAAGTTGGGTCCAAGGGTCGTTAAGTGTGCATTTGTTGGCTATGCCTCAAATAGCAAGACGTATAGACTATTAGACTTGGAGTCTTATGTGATAATTGAATCAAGGGAAGTGGAGTTCTTTGAGAATATGTTATATTGGGATAACAACTCTTAAGAACCCACAGGTGTTGGATATTCTTGTAAATAGAAAGAACCAAAGGTTGAAGAGCAACAAGTATATGCCAGAGGCTTAAAGAGTTAGGATCGATTGAGAAATGTTCTCAAGTAGAGATACTCTACGGTAAACTTGAAGAAGTCACATGGAAATTTTGTATGATTCTTCATGTTGGGGATGATCCCAAAACCTACCAATAAGCAATGTCTTCGAGAGACTATGTTTTTGGAAGGAGGTAATAAGTGATGAGATGGATTCAATTATGTCAAACCACACATGGTAATTAGGTGACCTTTCTCAAGGTTCAAAACCAACTGAGTGCAAGTGGGTGTTTTAGAGGAAATATCACACCGATGGCACATACAAACCACTAAAAGCTAGATGAGTAGCTAAAGGGTTTAAACAAAAGGAATGAATCAATTATTTTGACACATAAGCATCGATTGCTAGGACAACAACAATAAAGTTTTGTTTGCCTTATTATCAATATATAACCTTTATGTTCATCAAATGGATGTCAAAACGACATTCCTAAATAGAGATCTCCCCGACGAGATCTATATGGAACAATCAGAAGATTTTGTTGTATGGTTAAATGAAAATAAAGTGTGTAGGCTTGTTAATTCTTTATATGGATTAAAACAAGCATCGAAACAATGGCAAGAGAAGCCATAGTTTCATATGGGTTTAGACACAATAACGTGGACAAGTGCTTATACTCTAAGACTTGTGATGACTATGTCATTGTAGTGTCTCAGAATTTTACTTAGCTAGGTAGTAGCAGTAGTAGTTATAGTATGTTAGTTTTCGTGGATATTTGTTCAAGGCAGGATTTAGTTGGAAACTCATAACAACAATTATGGATTTTATAAGTTTAACCTATAGTTTAGAAATATTAATTATAGCATTAGGTTTGATTAATATAGATGGTCCTAGAAATACTATTTATTATAACCTAAGGTTTAGATAGAATTATTAAGAGTGTGACACTTGTCACAAGCATGTTTATTAAGGATTTAAGCATTTTGGATGAATAATTTAATAAAAGAAAGATCTAGAAGCTCTAGAACCTTCCAGTAGCTGTTAGGATCACGTTTTACTCAGTCAAAGTTGTTTAATCATTTTCAAATATGCTGAAAAAGTGCAAAAACGTGTTTGATATATCAATGTATGCCGATATATCGCCTACGGAAGATACGGAAAACACACCAACTTCGCACGAACGAAACCACGGAAGCTCGGGAATATGGGGGAGGAGATATATTTCCTATAGGGATGATATATCGGCTCCACACTCATATTTTGAAAGTCCGTGGAATCCGAGCTAGAAACAACCCTCAACCACTTGGACTTGCTCTTGAACATTTTTGACCGAGTTTTGGGCATCTGTTGAAACGAAAATTCAAATATTTTCAATTTATATTCATTTATTTATTCAATTTAAATGGGGTTAGTTTCACTCCTTGAACTCTGTAAATAGGACCTAGTACTCAGCCATTTCACTCATCATTCAAGCATTCATCAGAGCATCCAAGCTGCTAAGATTACTCTAGAGAGAAAACACTTGGGTTTAGGTTAAAAGCTTTTCCAAACACTTGGGAAGTAAGATATAGCATTATTTTGGTATGGAGGTGTAGATCAAAGTCATAGTTCATCCAAGGTATTCTTATCCTTAAGTTCAGTTCTTCATGGTTCTTTAGTTTTCTTTTGTTTTCATTCAGATCCTAACTCTTTGTTATGATTGTTGGTTAGGTATTTAAGCTCTTTGAAACTTAAGGATTTTAGTAAGTTTCAACTTCGATGGTTTAGTTCTCTCTTTTTCATCTCATTTTTCTTTAGAAACTCATGGTTTTTATTGTTGATTTTGGGAGTATTCCAAACCCCGTTCTTGTCTCCATATCCCGGTTTTTGGTAAGGAAAATAGGTTAGATTATATGTGCATATATGATATGTTTTATACTATGCTACGATATGTTATATGATATATGTTGTAGTCGCTTGGGCATATTACTTGCTTAGTTAGCAAGCCCCAAGAATTTTTATCATTTTCGTGGTTTAGAGTTATGATTTACCCTACCTCGATTAGTAGACAGAGGACCTAGATGGGTTATCATATACTATAGTTGTGATCTAACCTACCTCGATTATTAGACTGAGGACCTAGATGGTTTTATCACATACCACGTTAATGAGTTAATGACCATTAATATTGTAGTCCTATATGATATACGCTTTTATAGTCATATGTTTTATAGAATATGCTTTATGATACATTCTTATGTTTATGATTTGTGACATATATGTTTTAGTAGATTTTCCTTGCTGGGCATTAGGCTCATTCCTTTCTTTTTAGATGGTGTAGGAAAATGAGCATGGAAGACGGGAAGGATTCGTGGCAGCTTGGCATGTGTGTTGAGGATGAATGGATTGAATGGACTACTGGAAGATCGAGGATGACGTTGTTTTTAAGTCTTTTGATTTATGTTTTCATGTATTTCCGCACTTAGTTTTTTTTTTTACAATTTATTAAAGTTATGTTTTTTTTTTATGTTTTATGTAAACAATGGGTACCCATACTTTACTTTGTATTTGGCACAATATTTTGGGTTTTAAATAAAGTTATGTTATTTCTTATATATGTATTCAAATTTGTAGTTATGTTTAGTAGATTTTAATGGTCTGAGGTCTAGAATTAGTCGGGGCATTATAGTTGGTATCAAAACCATAGTTCATAGGCATGAAGTTCTCCTTGATACACACACACAAGCTCCGAATCTAACCGCCAATGTAAGGGTTTATGTTTATTATGTTTATGTTTATGTTATTAGTTAATGTTTTAGCCCTTATGTTTTCAGTTAAGAATGGATGGAGCCTTGACCTATAAGGAAATCTGAGCCATTAAGGAATTGAAAAGTGTACGCCCTAATTTTCCCACGGGCTATTAGTGAGCTGAGATACGGCCTAAATCATATCAGCCACGTGGATCCCCCATGACCGGAGCTGTTGTTGTCAGGTCCTACCTCGTTAGCTCGGGTATCCAAAGGGTTCACCAAGATTACTTAAGGACTGAGTTTGGACTCTGAAGGCCACAGGTCGAGGGAAGCATCCAGCTCGTGGTACGAGCTAGAGTTGGAGGCTGTGACCTTTTGTAAAGTCAACCATGCAAGGTAAACGTGCATATATCAGACATCACATGTCTGATATATCCCTGACTTCTCGGACACGCAGCATGAACGTGCGTATTCAGGCGCCCACGACTGGGTTGGGCCGTGCGGCCCAATATCCCCCTTACCTATTGATTAGACCACACTTCATGTGTCAGGTTTTAGGAATTAATCATGAATGTCACAGAAGTGACTTGATAGGTAAGAAGGTCATGGGATGACCTTCTTACCAACTCCCAGGTGCCCTCTCCTATTAATATGGAGATCCTGGGAGTTGCAAAGGGTTGGATTCTATTGTATAAGGAAATACCCTGTAAAAGAATACCAAGCATATAGCAATAATATTGACTGGTGGAGTAGAAGGATTTTAACCTTTGAACCACCTAAAAAACGTAATTGTGTCACCAGTCCATTTCCAAAATATCATTCATCTATTTCGGTTCATCGTTAAGCACTAATCCCTTCCTCTTATCTTCTTAATTACCTGTTGGCGAAGAACCGCTTCAACAGTTTGGTGCTTTCATTGAGAGCTAATTAGATTGGTGATATCGCAAACAACCAACTATGGTGACCACTCGATCAAGACACGGTAACGAGGCGGAACAACATGATGGGCAGGAGGCTCATCATGCCGCCATCTCTGGTGAACAAATTCCTGAGGTCCAACAGCGGCCGGGAAAACAGCCGATGGGCCAAGATGACACTGGAACTTCGGCGCCCCGGCCACCTAATCCAAACCCAGATTTTTACACTGCGGTAGAAATGGAAAACGCTCAGCTGAGGAGCCAACTAGCGAAAGCTAATCAGTAGATTAAGGAGGTGTTGGTCCGACTACCCCCTCTTACAACTGATGCTAACGTCAGAAAGAGGCAAGGCGAGACTCATAAGTCCTCCCGAGGTAATCGGTCCGGGCCTAGCCGCTCGAATAGACCGCCGACATCCAACTCTGTTCCCTCATCGCACCGTTGAGAGGAAAACTTCGAAGTAATGCCTAGAGCCGAGCAACAGTATAGCCGCTCGGTCCGAACTTCAAATCCCAGTTCACAGCCAGCCTCGAGCGCGCCCAGGAGGGCTCGAGGGAATTTCAGAAGGAGATCCGGGGAGGGCTCACAGCACCAGCCCGTCCCCACCAGCTGTCCTGCGCCTCGTCTAGATCGCCAGGCGCGGGACCCGTAGGTTGGCAGGGCTGAAAGGCCCCCACCTAACTTGATCCGCCCTGATGGAACCAGGATCGCATCTCCGATCAGGCATCCTCCATCTCTAATAAGATATCCGTCTCCTCCTCGGTCCATCCGAGATATTCCAGCTTATGGAAGCAGCAGGAGAAACCCACCGTCTGCAGGACCTTCCCAACGTAGCAGGGCGCCGAGAGAGAGCCCGGATCCTCACCCCCAAAGGCGGACTCCGAGCTTCTCTAACAGGAGCTACTAGACCGGCAGTCGCCGGAGTGACCTTTTTGGCGGAGACCTGCGTCAACGTTTAAACTCGGCACAAAGTCCTCAAACCACCCAGGGGGCGACTTGCGAGATCGCCTAAACTCTCATAGGGGGAACCAGTAGGAGGTGGCAGCCATGCTCGCTTAGAGGGAGACCTTTTCGAGGTGTGTAACAGTGGGAACACCCCAAATAACCTATCTTAAGATAGGAGGGGCAATAACCCACCAAACGTATACAATGGATCCGGAGCTGTCGAGCAGCCTCAGAATAACCAAGGAAATCAGGACAAAACCCTTGAGCGCCTGGCTCAGATGGAGGAGCTAATGAGGAAGCTCCTGTCGGAGAAAGAGAAAGACGAGTATGATTCAGGGGACAAGCTTGAACTCTTCACCCCCAGCATAGCAGCAACGGCTTACCCGCCCGGTTTCCGTATGCCGCACCTGTCCAAATTCAACGGAGATGGAGACCCGTCGGATCATCTGGGGATGTTCAACACCCTGATGATGGCCCACAACATTGGCCCTGAGATGAGGTGTCTAATATTTCCCTCCACACTGACTAGACCAGCCAGGCAGTGGTTCAAACAAAGCAAAAAACAATCAATCAGCTCCTGGAAAACTTTCTCTGCTAACTTCAAAATGGGATTTCGAGCCTCCCAGGCTGCCCGCGTCAAGGCCGACTCTCTGGCTAACGTGAGGCAGCAGCCCGACGAGCCTTTGAAGGCTTACCTGAGCAGGTTCGCGAAGGTCGCTGCTCAGGCCAGAGACGCAGATGATAGCTCCAAGCTCATGGCCTTGAGGACTGGAATCATCGTCGGAGGGGGACTCTAGAAAGAAATACAAATGAAGGGAGTTAGCTGAGTGAACGAATTCCTAAATAGGGCCCATGAATGGATCAACATGGAGGAGGCCGAAGCCTCAGCTGCAGGGACCAGCTAGGTCCTTGAGCAGCCCGCTGGAGTAGGAACGGAGGTCGCGCAGCAACCCAGAACGTTACACAGAATAACCAGTTCGGCAGAGGCAAAAGAAAGGGGAACGGCGAGGGCAGCCAACACGGCCCAAAGAAGAATAAGTCCATAGATAAATTGAAGCCAGTCTACGCGAATTATACAGAGCTCACCCACTCTAGGGAGAACATCTTCCTGACGAATTCTGCTCGCCTCCCTTGGAAGAAGCCGGAGTCGTTAAAGCACCAGAAGGGGAAGAGAGACACCTCCAAGTTTTGCCGTTTCCACAATGACGTTGGCCACAATACCGATGATTGTAGGCATTTGAAAGATGAGATCGAAACTCTCATCAGAGCTGGCCCCTTGGCTCAGTACGCGCAGAATAGGGTTCCAGCAAGCCGACCTGCTCCGGAAGCCCCGATCAGCCAGCCCGGGTCTCGGGTGGATCAAGATGTCCCTCCTCTAGTGATAGGAGGAGAGATATCCACAATCTCGGGAGGTCCGCATTTAGCTAGCATGAGCAGGGGCGCCCAAAAGAGGTACGTAAATGAACTCAAAGTGCATAACAGGGTAGAGTTCGTCCCAGAGCAGGGTCTGCCAAAACAACAGCGATTGGAGAAGCAACCAATCATTTTTACAGAAGAAGATGCTGGCCATGTCCAGTTCCCTCATGACGACCCTCTGGTCGTGGCAGTGCAGCTCACTAATCGGAGGGTTAGGAGGGTGTTGATCGATAATGGGAGCTCGGTAAACCTTCTATTTCGGTCCACGCTGGAGAAGATGGGTTTAACTATCGTCGAGCTGAAGGCGACCTCCATAATGTTGTATGGTTTTTCGGGAGAAGGATCAGCGGCCATAGGGATGATCGAGCTGGTGATCACCCTAGGAGAAGGACCTCGGACAGTCTCCAAACTCCTCGAGTTTGTGGTCGTCGACTGCTCCTCCGCGTACAATGCTATTTTGGGCCGACCCACACTCATAGCTTTTGAGGCCATCACCTCCGTTCGCCACCTCGCGCTGAAATTCCCTTCTTCCACGGGGATATGCACGGTCCATGGTGATCAGCCACCTGCCAGGGAATGCTACAGCATTTCCATGAAGGGAAAATCGAAACCCGAGCAGCTAGCAATGGCCATCCAAGGTGGAGGAGAGGAATCTCAGGAACTTTTAGCTGATCCTGAGATTGAAAAACCTTAGAGCGCCGAAGGGAAAAATATTGTCTTAAGTGAGGATATTGACCCCCAAATAGGCGAGGATAAGTCCGAGCTCCAGGCTATTGAAGAGCTCAAGGAAATAAACATAGATCCACAAAATCCTTCACGGACGGTCAGGCTCGGGAAAAACCTCTGTGACAAGAGGAAAGCGGAGCTGATCAAATTTCTGCAGGGTAACCTGGATGTGTTTGCGTAGTCACACGAGGACATGGTGGGAATCAATCCAAATGTCATCATGCACATCCTTCATCTGGACAAGAGCTTTCTTGCGAAGTCCCAGAAGCAGAGGCGCCTGGGAACAACCCGAGTTGAGGCCTTAGAGGAAGAAGTGGCCTGGCTCAAGAAATGTGGCTTTATCTGTGAAGCCTAGTTTCCGATTTGGGTCGCCAACCCCGTCCTGGTCCCGAAGCCCAACGGGAAGTGGCAGACCTGCATCGACATCTCCGACCTGACTAAAGTCTGCCCCAAAGATTATTTTCCCTTGCCAAGGATTGACCAATAGGTGGATGCCACGGCGGGGCACGAGCTCATGTCCTTTATGGACGCGTACTCAGGCTACAACCAAATCGCCATGAATCCGGCAGACCAGGAGCACACCAGCTTCATGACCCCGACTAACGTCTATTGTTACAAGGTCATGCTGTTCGGGTTGAAGAACGTCGGTGCTACATACCAGATGTTAGTAAATAGAATGTTCACCAACCAGATCGGGAAGAAGATGGAAGTGTACGTTGATGACATGCTGGTCGAGTCAAAGACTTCCGATAACCATGTTTCCGACCTGGAAGAATGCTTCAAGATACTAAAAGAATACGGCATGAGGCTTAACCCTCAGAAGTGTACCTTTGGAGTCGCATCTGGAAAGTTCCTGGGTTTCATCGTCAATACCCGAGGAATCGACGCAAACCCAGACAAGATCAGGTCATTACTCGAGCTTCCCTCACCCAGGTCACGCAAAGACGTCCAAGGCCTGATAGGAAGGGTGGTAGCTCTCAATCGGTTTATTTCAAAATCCACGATAAGTGCCTGCCATTCTACAACCTGCTCCGAGGAAATAAGAAGTTCGAATGGACAGAAGAGTGCGAAAGTGCTTTCCTCGACCTGAAGGCACATCTGGTTGAGCCACCTGTATTATCCGAACCAAAGGCAGGAGAGCCCCTTTTTCTCTACCTAGCTGTCACAGAGGATGCAGCTAGTGCCGTATTGGTCCGAGAAGAAGACCGGGTTCAGAAACCTGTCTATTACATCAGTAAGAGACTTCTCGGGGCTGAATCCCGATACCCATTGATGGAAAAATTGGTGTTCTGCCTTATCACGGCCTCCCAAAATCTCAGGCCGTACTTCCAGTCCCAGTCAATACACGTCATAACCGATCAACCTTTAAGGCAGGTTTTGCAAAAACTTGAAGCATCGAGACGCCTATTAAAGTGGGCTATCGAACTCAATCAGTTCGAGATTTTGTACACCCCACGAACTACTATAAAAAGTCAGGCCCTGGCTGATTTTGTAGCAGAGTGCACAGGATTCCGGGAGGATCCTGTAGAAGACTCACACCAGCTCACCTCGGCCCAGACGTCATGGAAGATCTTCGTAGATGGCTCATCCAATGAGAACGGCTCCGGGGCTGGAATCATTCTGATATCCCCTGAAGGACATAGATTCCACTCGGTGCTGAGATTCGGATTCAAGGCCTCCAACAACGAGGCTGAATACGAAGCTTTGCTGGTCAGGCTAAGAATAGCCCAGGAGCTGAAGGCGAGCTCCGTCCAGTGCTTCAGTGACTCCCAGCTCGTGGTAAACTAGGTTCTGAGCGAATATCAAGCACGAGGACCTAAGATGGCTGCCTACCTAGTAAAGGTAAAAGTTGAGCTATCCGCGTTTGGGCGAGGCTCAATCGAGCAGATACCTCGGGAGCAGAACGCTAACGCAGACGCTCTTGCCAAGCTCGCCACCTTCGGAGAGACGGAGGCTTTGGGATTAGTGCCGGTAGAATTCTTGGAGAGACCAAGTATAGAAGAAGTCAGGGTGGAGGTCGAGATGATCGACGCTAGACCGACCTGGATGACCCCCATTCTTGAATATCTCGTCGAGGGGAAGCTATCTGAAGAGCGTAATGATGCGCGGCGGGTACTGTACCAGGCTCCAAGATATACGATGGTAGACAGGGTGCTATACTGGCATGGGCACTCCCTACCTCTCCTACGATGTGTTCTTCTAGGCGAAGTAAAGGCCATCCTGTAGGAAGTGCATGAGGGCTTTTGCGGGGATCACACTGGGGGGCAAAGCTTGGCCCTATAGGTCTTAAGGCAAGGGTATTACTGGCCCACTCTGTCCAAGGACTCGATTTCGTATGTCAAGAAATGTGACAAGTGCCAGCGGTTCACCACAGTTGCCCAAGCTCCCCCAGTCGAGCTGAAGATGATCTCTTCCCCGTGGCCATTTGCGGTCTGGGGAATCGACTTGGTTGGCGCCCTCCCTACTGGAAAGGGTGGGGTCCGATACGCTGTGGTGGCCATCGACTACTTCACGAAGTGGGCTGAGGCAGAACATTTGGCAACAATAACTTCCAAAAAATTCCTCGACTTCGTGGTTAAGAGCATTATCTGCTGATTCGGGCTACCAAAGAAAATCGTTTCCGACAATGGGACTCAGTTTGACAGCGACCTATTCACCGAATTTTGCGAAAGGTACGGGATCGTGAAAAGCTTCTCGTCCGTGGCCTATCCTCAGGCAAATGGCCAGGTCGAGGCCGTCAATAAGACCCTAAAGGCGGGCCTCAAGAAGAGACTAGACGAAGCTAAGGGGGTCTGGCCAGAAAATCTCCCCCAGGTTCTGTGGGCATACCGGACCTCACATCGGACTCCTACGGGTCATACTCCTTTCTCCCTGGCTTTTGGGAGTGAGGCAGTCCTCCCTGTGGAGATTTAGGTACCTTTGCATAGAGTCCAAGCATATGACCAGGACCACAACCACGAGCTACTTTGCGCTTCCCTTGACTTGGTTGATGAAAGACGAGAAGATTCGCAACTCCAGCTCACACATTACCAGCAAAAAATCACTCGTTATTTCAACTAAAAAGTCAAAAAGCGCGCCTTTAGCATTGGTGACCTGGTCCTCAGGAGGGTTTTCTTAGCCGGTAAAGATCCCAAAGATGGAGTATTGGGACCGAACTGGGAAGGGCCATATCAAATCATCGAGGTCATTAAAGAAGGAACTTACAAATTAGCTCGGCTCGATGGAGGGGCAGTCCCACGAACTTGGAACGCCATCCATTTGAAGAGATATTATCAATGACACCCTTGTAAGGCCTAAAAGGCCATTCTTTATGTCTTAAGCAATGAGAATTAACTTTTCGTTTATGATTGTACATGTTTACAAGTGTAATCTAAAGTAACCACGAAAGACCCTTTCCTAGTTACTTGGGGGGCATATGGTGCCTGGATATAACCAGGTCGTCTTAAAGACTTAGAAGTTAATTCAAATCGATTGATCGTTGTTTTTCTTAAAAAACGCGAGATATTGATAAAGGATTAACGCAAACTAGGCTCTTCCCTGGATGTAACCAGGTTCAAAAACTTAGAAGTTAATTTAAATCGATTGATCGTTGTTTTTCTTAAAGAGCACGAGATATTGATAAAAATTAACGCGAACTAAGTTTTCAAACTAAGTTCCTGGACATAACCAGGTCATAAAACTTAGAAGTTAATTTAAATCAATTGATCGTTGTTTTTCTTAAAGAGCACGAGATATTGATGAAAATTAACGCGAACTAAGTTTTCAAACTAAGTTCTTGGACATAACCAGGTCATAAAACTTAGAAGTTAATTTAAACCGATTGATCGTTGTTTTTCTTAAAGAGCACGAGATATTGATAAAAATTAACGCGAACTAAGTTTTCACAGGGATTGCAAGTCAAATTTAATGTAAAACCAATTATTTAATAATTTGGAATTTTAAGAAAATAAATAGATTGGATGTTGTGAACTAGAATAAAATTGATTGAACTGGAATTAAGATTGAAATATTGCTACAAATGCTGGAAAATTAACTGCAAGGAAAAGTAATCAAAGGACAAACAGACTTGAATAGCTAAATCCCCCTATGTCTAAAACTGCCCAGTTGCTACAACATTGCTTCAGCAAAATGCACAGAGTTAACTAGAATTCCTATATGTTCATGAGATTTTTCCAAAACTCATGAAATAAAGTTCTATCATCTAATTCAATATATTCCTATATTAAATCAGATCTAAGAACACAATCCAAGCACCAATTCTCAAAGTTATGCAAGGTAGTAAAATATTCCTATTTCACTTACTAAGAATAACCTAGAAATGGGTATTCTCTTGCATCATTCAAGTACCAACTACTAGATTTAACCTTTCCAGTATTAAATCTAGCTTAATAACCTGCCATTGATTTCCAAACAACAACAGTAAATAAACATGAAGCTCACTTGAATGAACAATGACAATTTAGCTTAAGTAATGCATTCAAATTTAAAATACATGACAAAAGGGGTTTTTAACCATTCAAGTCTCAAAAGTTTAGCTCATAACTAAAGTAGCAAACATAAACCAAAATAGAAAATTAATATCCATGAGTGCTAGAATAGCTATGCAAAATAAGAAAATACAAAATAGAGAAGAAAGGAAGAAATGAGAACAAAGCCTAGATTGATGGTGTTGTAGGTTGGATCTTCTTGTCTTTATCTTCCTCATTCAATTCCTTGTGTTTCCTTCTTTTTCTTCTTCTTCTTCATGCTCTTTTTTTTTTTTCTGCAACTTTTCTCCCACACTCGCAGCCCCCTTTGTGTGTATTGATATATATGTGGTGGCTGGTACTTCTTTTTTTCTATTCCCTTAGGGTACACCTCATTTACCCTAATTAGAAAGCCCAGCAACTTCCCTTTTGGCCCACGGTTCTGTTGTCCCCCATTCTCACATCATCCAGCTGCCATAAAGTTAAATGACAGCCACCTTTGTGTTGACTCAGCTGAAAAAAACTCTTTCTGCACTTTGTCCATGTCACTGCCCAGAATGCTGAATTTTTATAGCAATTTGTTCAGCAATTTATCCCAGTTTTCAGCTTCAATGTCCATTTTGGCCTCGCCTCATTTCCTTTCCCTTGGCATTTTAACTTTTCTTTCCTAGCAACAAACAAACATGATTTAATTAAATAAGCACAGCTAAAAATAACAATTTTACAAGACTCAAAAGCTAGCATACTAAATAGAAAATGAAGACAAAAACTAATCAAACTTAACAAACAACACACTTTCATTACTCTTTTCGTGATAAATCAAGTTTAAAGCCAATAAAAATAACTCTATACCATAGAGTTATCACTTAGAAAAAAAAAGAGGAAAAATAGGGCAAGACATGATAATAAAAATAAGGGTAAAGTCAGCTTACCGTTAGGGCCATGCCCAATGAAGATTCCATTATGCCCACCGGGCTCCTTGTTTCGATGGCTCGCAGCTTCCTCTCATTGAAGCGGTAGAAGTGGTCGACGGCGTAGCTCGCCGTCTCATACACCATCCCCTGAAAGACGTCTGGAATCTTCTCCAGGGCCTGGGGGTCCACCGGGATACGCACCTCGGGGGCCGCGGTTGACAAGGCCCCGAGCTCCGCTCCTGTGTCCCGGACAAAGGCCGGAGCTTGCGGAGGGGGTGGGGGCATGTTCCCCACAACAACAGCAAGATGTGCAGTTTCCTCGGCCTGGGCAGCTGGGGTCTGCTATTTCCCCTTTGCAGGGGACTTGGTTGGGGTCCTAGCGGCTTTCTTCGCCACCCGGAGCTTCTTCATTTTGGGCCCAGAGGCCCCAGCTGAGGAGTTCCCTCCGGTGAACATAGCTCACAAATTTTTTCCCCCGGACTGAGACATCTCCTCTGGCAAAACAAAGACAACATCAATATATCAGTAAGCAGTCATGCAAGAATAGGAACAAGGGGGAAAAAAGCGAAACTCAAGTATATATATACTAAAAGGGATCCTACCCCCCGAGCTAGAAGAAGAATCTATGGTCACGACCATCGGCCCCGGAGCTTCTGTGGGGGAATCTAAGACAATTACTTCTCGAGCTGGTGCGGGTTCTGGATCCGAGGCTGACTCAGGACTAGACTCTTCTACGTATTGCCTAAGACCCGGAGCTACGACACCCTCCCGGAGTGATGGCCATGACTGAAGGTTGGTCCCATACTCCTCGAATAGGACCGACCTAAAGGCTAGGGTGTTGTCTACAACTATGGTACCCCTAGGGCGGCTACTTTCATAATCCAGCACGAGCCGGTCGACACAATGGAGCAGGGTTACATCAAAGTCTGGATCACTTCAATGGCGTTGGACGAGCTGTGTGGGATTGAACCTAGCTAGTCGGGGATCTACAGTGGCCCTGTCTAAGTTCCTAAACATTTATGGGTTACCTTGGCCCAAGGGACCTGTAGCTGCTCCGGACCGGATCCTTTCCTCGTCCGTTCTTTGGGCGACCTCCAGCGGCCGCTTCCTCGTCCTCACGAGGAGCACCTCATCCTCCTCGCCCTCCTCATCCTCATCCCCTGTGTCCTCCTCCTCGGGGATAAGCCTCATCTCGCGAGATGGGGGAAGCGCCCGGGGCCTCCTCAGGTTCAGAGTCTGGCCTAGGGAGATCAGCTTGCAGGCCAGCATCATCTCGTTTGTCACGAGCTGGAAATAGTCCTTTTCATTGGGGGGCAAGCCCGCCAGTGTCTCGTACTGACTCCCGATAATCACGGACTTCTCCGTCCTTGCGAAAATGGCTGCAGAATTGTTCCAAATCAAAAGCTAATAAAAGAAAAAGGAGGGGGGGGGGGGAGCTAATAGATACTTAACTAATTATCTAAGGATAACAGGCACTTACGTAGACTGTTGAAGTAGTGCAGCTCGTAGTTGCGAAACCCCGTGGACATGAAGAACTGGTCTTTGAAGTCTTTGGGGTCGCTAGACAGCTCGATGACTGCTGCCGTATTTGGGAACCGGGTCAAATAATAGAACCCGACGCCTCGCCCCCACTGCTCTAGGCTGCCCTTGAGGTAGAAAAAGTACAAAATGTCTGCCAGAGTGGGGACCTCCCACTCCTGTTTCAGAAAAAGGTATCTCAACCCCGCCAACAGGCGGTAAGAGTTGGGGGGAGCTGGAAAGGCGCCAACCTCACATAGTTGAGGAAGTCGGCAAAGTACTGGTCCAGCGGGAGGAAAGCCCCTGCTTTGAAATGCTCGTCGCTCCACGCCGAGAACACCTCGTTGAGCGGCGCGCAGCTCCGCTCACCTTCCGCGGGAGGTCGGGCAATCAGGGCGCCTCTCCCCAGTTCGATGTTGTGGGAGAGGAATATTTTATTCACTCTCCCCTGGTCGGCGATCTTCGAGACGATCCTCTCCGCCTCGAAGAAAGCATCGGGCGCCACCTCGAGCTCCCGCTCCATTGCTGACCTGAATGCGAGGATCGGGGAATCGGCCATCACCTCCTTTCCCTTGTGCTGTTGGGAAGACGAGCTGCCTACGTTCTTCTTGGGAGCGTTTTTCTTGGGTCCCATCTGGTCGCCTAGTGAACAAAAGAAGAATTTTTAGAAAAGGCGACCTAAAAATGGAGAAGAATCTGAAGGTGTTTCCTTTGCACGAGCTGAGGTAAGCTCAGCCCGGGGAGAGTGAGATCACGCGGTTCTATGAACAAGTGCCTATACTCCCAACGGATCCCCATTTACTTGGGATTCGTGTGACAGGAGGGTCAGGATGAAAAATTGCCTTGGAGGGAAAGTTTCAGTAGGATAGGTACAAACCTCCTATGAAGCGTGCCTCCTAAGCTACCCGGTTTTGCACCCAAAAGTACTGGATATTTTAAACAACCATACCAAAAATCCTACCTAGAAAATTTCCCCAGAAAATGCATCCTATAAACCGTGTTCCTAAATGGTTTTCTACTACAAGCGATACCCTAACCTAAAAGGGCTTTAACCCTTCATGCCCACAAAAAACCAACAAAACCTTGCATGCGGCTACAGTAAATATTTACCTAGGCTACAGTGAAAAAAAATTTCAAAACGTGCACAGTCAGGGGACTTACGGAGTATTCTGGTTAAGAAGAGGATGAAGGGATCGTCTGGGTTAGGCTTCGTCGGAGTAGTTGATTCCAAAGCTTCAAGGGAGCCCTTACGCCTGAACTTCTTGAGTGCTGGGAATGGCGGCCGGAAAGAAGAGGGTTTTTCTGTTGAAGATGAAGAAGAGAGAAGAAGAAGGAAAATTCTAAAAAATTTCAAATGAACGGGTGGCCGATACGTAAGGTGGCCACCCCTTTTATATACGTGAAAGGCCACATGAGGAGGGCTGTTGGATTGCTCTGATGTGGGATCCAAGGCTCTCCACTCGAAAGGCGGAACGACGACTGAGTGTAGGCTATGCCATTTAATGCGGTTCTCAGAAGACGTACCGTCACCATCCATGATGTTCCACGTATCCGGCGCCTGCATAAAATGTGGAATATGAAGAGTTCGTGGGGAAGCCTAAAAGCCCCTACTGTGGCCCTACACGACGTCGTGTACCACGATCAGGGGCTTGGGGGGTAAATGTACGCCCTAATTTTCCCACGGGCTATTAGCGAGCTGAGATACAACCTAAATCATATCAGCCACATGGATCCCCCATTACTAGAGCTGCTGTCGTCAGGTCCTACTTCGTTAGCTCGGGTATCCAAAGGGTTCACCAAGATTACTTAAGGACTGAGTCTGGACTCTGAAGGCCACAGGTCGAGGGAAGCATCCAGCTCGTGGTACGAGCTAGAGTTGGAGGCTGTGACCTTTTGTAAAGTCAACCACACAAGGTAAACGTGCATATATCAGACATCACGTGTCTGATATATCCCTGACTTCTCGGACACGTAGCATGAACGTGCGTATTCAGGCGCCCACGAATGGGTTGGGCCGTGCGACCCAATATCCCCCTTACCTATTGATTAGACCACACTTCATGTGTCAGGTTTTAGGAATTAATCATGAATGTCACAGAAGTGACATGATAGGTAAGAAGGTCACGGGATGACCTTCTTACCAACTCCCAGGTGCCCTCTCCTATAAATATGGAGACCCTGGGAGTTGCAAAGGGTTGGATTCTATTGTATAAGGAAATACCCTGTAAAAGAATACAAAGCATATAACAATAATATTGACTGGTGGAGTAGAAGGATTTTATCCTTTGAACCACCTAAAAAATGTAATTGTGTCACCAGTCCATTTCCAAAAGATCATTCATCTATTTCGGTTCATCGTTAAGAACTAATCCCTTGCTCTTATCTTCTTAATTACCTGTTGGCGAAGAACCGCGTCAACAAAAGGGATTGGAGAGCCAAGGAATACAATAGGAGTGCTAAAAGGAATCACTCAAAGATTGATCTTATTTCACAAGGAGATAGTTCACCTTCAAACTACTAAGTAAATTATGATGAGAGCTACGGAACAATATATCCTTGTAATTAGGCTTTTTAAATATTTTCCTTCTCTAGTTTCAACATTAGAAGAAATATGGAAGACTATAGATGATGAAGATGATTTATCAGTATCTATGAGATATTATTTTCTCATACTTAGGTTCACCTCTAAGTTGGAATTTCAATTCACTAATGAACAAAAGCATATCATCTTCATGAATCTTCCCCGAGGTAATTTTGAGGCTCAAGATAATGATGATTATGAAGAAATAGATGATGATATGCTAGATGAAGGGTCTGATGTAGAAGACCTTGATTTTTAGATTTACCTTAGTTATTTTTAGTTTATTTATTTGCATTTATGATTGTACTTAGTGAAAATCTTTTTCCAAATGAATATAATTATTATTTTTGAATGACATGTATGAGTTTGATTTTTTTTTACAATCATAATAAATAATAAGTTCAATAAATAATGACCAGGTTCAGTGAGGGTGGATACAAATCAATGGATCAGGTTCTGTATTGAGAGTTTAGGGGGCCATAGTAGTGGGAACGATTTTACTGATCCCAACCTTCCCTCAATATGGTTAACTTTGGAACATCGACGAGTTTCGAGCCTGAGAATAAGTCATATAGGATGGTTAGAAACAAACTTAGAAAATAATAAAGATGGTTGATTTTCTAAGTATAGAAACACACCCTAATTTTAAAGAAGGCTTACATAATTTTTCTTAAGAAATCATAACTGATAGGTCCGAGTTATGTATACTTAGACTAAGTCTTGCCTTAGAGCCTATTAGGGTAAGTTCTAACATGTTTTTCTCAACAGTTAGAAATTTGCTAAAGATGTCGCTCAGAAGGTTTGCACGCATAGCCATAAATGCCTCCAGCACCGCCAACAAGACTAATGAAGCCCCTCTAGTCTGAAGAAGGGGAACACGTGCTATCAATGTTGTTGCCAACAGAAATGCACTGCCACCTCAAGTTGACAACACTGCTAAGATTGTCAGGCTACATCAACAAGTGGAAGAATTGATGCAGCAACAATGACAACAGACTTAGCCGTAGCATCAGACTCAGCCCCAGCCTCAGCCGCAACCACAGCCTTAGCAAGCGGCTCAAGCACCCCCAACAGGTAGGTCCGTATGGGGGATGGCCAATGGCAAATTATGTGCCTTTTCCAGCTCAGTACATAGAGCAAATATACGAGTGCTTCCATAAGCAACACACTCTGAACTTTGAAGGGACAGCCGACCCCTTCGAGGTGGAAGAATGGCTCAAGAATGTAGAGTCGATCCTTGCACACATGAACCTCGGCAATGCAGATGGCATATCTTGCGTTTCGTCTCTTCTGAAGAAGGATGCCAGAATCTGGTGGGATTTAGTACATCAAACTCATGACGTCACCACCATGACATGGACTAGGTTTGTGGAGCTCTTTCATAAGAAGTATTACAACTCGACAGTCATCGCTACAAGGGTAGAAGAGTTTTCCAGTCTAAAGCAGGGCAATCTTACAGTAGTCTTGTATGCTCGACAATTCGATTGACTATCCAAGTTTGCGCTAGAATTGGCTCCAACCAAATTCTTGAGGGTTACCAAGTTAACCAGGGGACTCAGACCCAAGATTGAGCTAGGAGTCAAGCTAGAAAATCCTGGAACCACTTTTTACACCGATGCTCTAGAAACGACTATAGAGGTGGAGACACTTCAGCCCAATGTTAGTAAGGAAGAGGCCAGTAAGTCTGAAACCAAGCAGCAGAGTCAGATGTAAAATGGTCGGAACCACAATAACAACCATCAACATAGCAACAATAATGGGCAGAAGAGAAGATATCTTGATAGTAAGCAGGTTGATGGTGACAGAAAAGCACAAAATAGTAATGGAAGTTGTAGGCCAGGTTATGTAGAGTACCCGCACTGCTCTAAGTGCCAGAAAAGACATCTTGAGGAGTGTCGTGCAAACACCAAGGGCTGTTACAATTGTGGCCAAGAAGGTCATCGGAAGAGGGAATGTCCACAACTCAAGCAAGAAGAAAATAGGGACAACAAGATGGTTCCAGCCAGAGTCTTTGCCTTGACCTAGGGAGAAGCTGAAGCTAGTAACAAAGTGGTCACAGGTCAGATTCCTATCCTCAATAATATATGTTCAGTATTATTTGATTTGCCAGCAACACACTCGTATGTCTCGTTAGGAATGATAGAGAAAATAGACAAACCTTGTGAAAGATTTAGAACTAGGTTTGTGATTGAATTTCCTTCGGGAGAAGTAGTCCTATCATCATGGATAGTACGATGATTATCGATCAAAATCAAGATCAAAATAAAAATCAAGGCTAACAGATCCACCGTCATCTCACGACCTTCAACCCAAACTGGTACGACTTTAACCCATGTCTGCACCAGCATATCCTCTCCTGAAGGCAAGGATACCCCACAAATAACAGGCATAGGCTCAGGCTTTCTATTTAAGTTTTCCACAAAGGATGTAGATACAAAAGAATGCGATGCACCAGTATCCATTAATGCATATGTCGAGGTTTGGGCGATAGAAATCTGACCTGAGACCATATCAGATGGTCCAGCTCCTTTGTCACTTTGCGTAAGTGCATAAACTCAAGGCAGAGCTCCAATTTTTTTATGCTGGTCATTTTTGTTGCCCTTGGCTGGCATTCGGCACTCTTTAGCAAAGTGCCCTGGTTTTCAACAGTTAAAACATACCCCACACTTGCCCTGATGGCGTCGGTTACAATTGTTGCACAGTGTCCAATATTCAAACTCACATCTTGGTTGTTTGTTGGGACTAGCCATTGCCTGATTGGGAGGTCCCCTTTTTCTTTTGTTATTTCCCCCAAAAATTGACCTTGAGCCTCTTGGATTGTTTGTTCGCCCCAAGTTTTGGCTGAACCTCGGGTTGAACTTTCCCCTTGGACCATTCTAATTGGCTTGAAACTGTCCGGGGTTGTTGGGAGTGTACCTCCTGTCTTCATTCTTTTGTGGTTCTGGCTTGTCTGACATGACCCAAGACTCTTGGTGAAGAGCCCATTCCACTGCTTTGACATACGTCTCCGGGCCAGTTCTACCAGTGTCTACACACCTAGCAATGTCTCTGCGTAGGCCCTTCATGAAACTCCAGGTCTTCTTTTCTTCAGTGTTCACCTGGTTCTTCACAAACCTAGACAACTGGTCAAATTTTCGAACATTGCACACTCGACGTTCCCTACTTCAAATTAGTGAACTCATTCACTTTGTGCTCGATAACTGCCTTACTGAAGTACTTTCCATTGATTGATTAGGGGGCCAAGCTGGAAATTTATGGAGATTATGTGTTTATGTGATATATGTGTGTAATTATGTGGGTTATATTATAATATAACTAGATATACATGTTTAGGTGCATTAAATATGCATGTGGGCCCATTTCTTATTAGAAGGGAATTCTAATAATTTTGGCTCGTTGAGGGCATACTTGTATATATGTGCATATATGTGATATATGTGAGAGACCACATTATTATTTGGGTTAATTTGGGTTACCCGGCATGAGGTGATCCTAGGGAGCAAGTTAGCGGTTTAGTAATAACAGGGTCAAATGCCGGGCTCGGGGTGACCTATGAATAATTTGGTAACTTAACACATTACCGGGATTGATCGGGTAATGGGAAATGTTTGGTAATTATTTGCGGATATTGGGAGTAACGGGAATTATAAGGCGTTAATTATGATTAACGACGTATGTGGAAAATGACAAAATTACCCTTGAGGGGCTTTGAGAGAGATATTTGGCCCAAGGGGCATTTAGGTCATTTTATGCAAATTTAGTGACTTAGTCACTCTTTCCCTTGGCAGAAGGAAAAAAAAAATAGAGTAAACACATTTCACTCTCTCTCTCTGCCGGGTTCTCTCTCTCTTTCTCTCTTTTGGGTTTGAGATTTTGAAGAAAAACTAGAGGAATTCTTAAGCTTGGATTGGAGGTTTAGGATTGCTAAGCTGTAGCTAAAAGGATTCAATCCACAGTTAAGGTAAGCATCAACCCCTGTTTTGATTCAGTTGTGGTTTGGTTTTTTTTTGTTCTTGAGCTTGATAGTTCAAGGTCTTGAATTTGAGTTTTGGGTGGAGTTTTGAGTGTGTTTAAGCTTGGGTTTTGTTGCTGGTTGACTATTATTGTTGTTTTAGGATTGACGTGTGATTTTTGGGATTGTTTGGATAGGATTTTGATGGGTTTTTGGGTAAGGAAAACAAGGGAATTCTGGGTTCGTAGGGTCGCACTGTGACCCTGTTCTTAGGGCACCGTGACACGTGTGAACCTAAGGCCCAAGAGGGGCTTTTGTTTTGGAGGCACGTCGTGACTCTCAAGGGCATGTTGCGATCCGTGTCTTGATTCCAGGCAAGAGGGGCTTTCTGTCTAGGAGGCACGCCACGACCCTTAGGGTCAAGTTGCGGCTCGCCTGGGCAGCTTTGGCCACCTTAGGATTTTAGTGATGGGAACTCAAACCTAAGGGCTCAGGATCGATTCTACTACCCGATTTAGTACAATTTGACATCCCGGAGGCTAGGACTTGCTCCGGAAGCCTTTATTTGCCCATTATTGATGAGTCCCTATATAATGGTTGTGACTAGGTTATCACTAGGGGCTCCGAACCAGGATCATGCTCGAGGTTCGTTCTTATTATACTTTGCACTCGGACCTAAGGTAAGAAAACTGCACCCAATATGTGATGTATGTGATTAGGGCTGGACCTGATTGTTATATATGGTTATGGTTAGGGCTTGGGCCATTGTAAATGAGCATGATTATATGAGATTATCTGTGTGATTAGGGCTCGACCAAGTTAAGGAATGTGGTCATTAATGTGTTTGTGTTTGATGGGTTGATATATATATCATTAATATGTATTCATGCTTGAATTATCTAAAGTATGCCTAATAGTATTTGATTATCTGGTTGTTAAGTATGATTAATAATAGGGCTCGATCCCCCAAGAATGAACATGAATATGTCTGTGATTGAGTGATTATGCATGAGTGAATGCTCTATTTTAGGATATTTGTTAAAGAGGTATACTTTTTTGTATTATCTTATTGAAAAGCCTTAGCTCATAAGTCAAGGGTGGCAATAGCATGCTGAACGCTGGTCGATATGGTTAGGCCTAACTGGCAGCACATTATATGCTTTTCTGATCCAATACTCGTGGAAAATTAAAGCGCCAGGTATGCTGGGCCAGCTCTAAGGTTGGTTATACAGAGCATAGGGCACATGCCCCAGGGGTGACTCATTAGCCATAGATTCTAGGGCGTTGTGCCCCATTATGACTTGTCAACTATTTATTTAGTGCAGCGGGCCCTCGTTTAAACATGACAGTCATTTATTTGTAATTATATACATGCATGAGTAGGTTATTACTGCTAGGCAGGATCGCTATGCATTTATAATCTATATTTAATGTTCTTGCACATTTTAAAGTTTTTTTTCCTGAGTTGTGGCTCACGGGTGCTATGTGGTGCAAGTAAATGGAAAGGAAAGCTAGACCAACCATGAGTTGGAGGGCTTCAGTGGCGGCGTGTACTTATGCGGCTGCTCGACCACCATGGTTGAGGGCATCTCAGAGGAACTAGGGTTGTATCCCCTATTTTGCTACTTAGGTCGGCTGGTTGTAACTATAGCCCTTTTAAACATCTGTTTGTTGTATTTTGGAATCCCATGTATGAACGCAAATGTTTTTAATGAAAATTCAACATTACCTTTTGACCAAAAATTTAACCCTAACCCTTGTCATTAACCTTAGTTACACATTTATAACCAAAGGACTTGGTTAACAAGTCTAACACTATTTAAAGTACACATTGTAATGGTCCTGGATTAGGAAGACGTTAAAGAAATATTGAATTAGTTTCCAATATTCGTTGTTGGATTAGATATTATAAGCCATAAATCTCCAACTGAAACTTTATCTACCTAGTCTCCCTTGAAGATTATCCGAGTAAGGTTGGGATTTGTGGGAAAATTGATGGTAGAAAGAGTAGTAAGAAGTGGTGGATTATGCTTGTTTTTTACTGAGAATGTGGAAGTTGATTTGATCGGGTACACAAGAAGTCATATAGACGTTATGGCCACCTCACATAATGCTACTGGGTGGAGATTCACTAGACTGGATGGGTGACCAGATAGAAGCTTACGATATGTGTTTTGGGTTCTTATGAAGTATCTCGCATGTGAGTATCAAGGGTCGTGGTTATGTGGGGCTGGCTTCTATCAGAAGCTTTGGGAGGTGGTAGGATCGAATGTGTGTAAAATGTACCTTAAAGTGCTTAATGGAAGTAGTACAGTGCGATGTATGAATGAAAGCATCATCATGTTAATTTCGAAGGTAAATGAGCCCTTAAGAACCACATATTTTGGATCAGTTAGCTTGTGTAAGGTATTTTACAAAATCGTTGCCAAGGTATTAACTATTCACCTGCGAAAGGTTCTAGGCTGATAAGTGTTTAATTTGTTATATATTTGATGTCAATTCCCTCAACAAATTCATGTAGTTTATTGTTTGAATAACTTGTTTACTTTACCGCTATAATGAAGTAGTTGGTAAATTCTAAATACAAATAATTGTTAAATTTGATACGGTTAACGACACATCAAGTTTTTGGTGCTGTTGCTGGGAACTATTTCAATTAAATTTATTATTCATTCATTTTGTCTTTAATTATACTAATTTATTGGTTGCTTGCCTTTCAGGTGTTTAATTCTGACGACGAGACGAAGGAGAGACTTCAAGCAAAAGTAGTATCTTGAAGGCTCGTCATCCCACATTTCACACACAATTACTGACAATCCTTTATTTCAATGTCACTTTCAGAGATTTAACATTTCTCAAGAGCCATTATCTGAGGAGGACAATTCTGACTCAGATTCATCAATCAAATCTCAAGCTCCTATGGCTCGACAAGCGATGTTGAATAAGTCGGTAGCACCAGATCTTGATCACCAACAAATTTTCATTCGATATCCATCTCTAGATGTTAATTTTAAGCTGAATTCGGGTCTCATCCATTTGTTTCCCTCATTCTGTGGGCTGCTTGGTGAGTCCAAATAAACATATGTAGAAGTTTCATATTGTATGTTCTAGTATGAAGCTCACTGCAGTAACTGAAGAGCAGATCAAGTTGTGGGCCTTTTCTTTCTCTCTAAAGGATGCCGCTAGGGCATGGTTGTACTATCTCCCATCTGGTATCGTAGATACCTGGAATAAAATGAAGACTGTGTCCAAAATTGAACCAATAGGGCTTCCGGACTATGTCCTAGCCTCTGGGAGCTTGAATTCTACTAAACCGGGTTGTAGAATCAATCCCGAGCCCTTTGATTCGGGTTTCCAAAACCCTAAGCCACATATTCCAAATTTCCCTTTTTGAACCACGGTGCCTCCTAGTTGCACTGCGACCCCACTTTAAGCTGAGGTGCCAACCTTAATTCTTAGGCAATTTGCTCCGCGGGGCGCTTGACTAGGCAGAGAGCCCACCAAGATTTTCCTCCCATTTTTCACCACAGCGCCAAGGCAGTCAAAGGCTACCCCTGCCTCAAAGATGTTCATGCGGGTTGCAACGCTCATAACCAAGCAACGTGGTGCTACTCTACAAACCCAGAAAACCAGTGATTTCTAGAAATCACAAGTCTCCCAAAATCACCCCAAACACAAGGTTTCAACCAAAATCGACCACATAAGTGGTCCCAATAACACAAATACACAGATATCAACCTTCAAAACTCCCAAAAACTCAACCAAAACCCAAAATTAATAAATTCTTCAAAAACACTAAAACAAACAAAACTCAATGACTTAAGCAATTTGATTTACCTCTGAGAATTCCAATTCCTACTATTTCCAAAGCTTGTCAGCCCTTAGTCTCCCCACAACAAGCATCAATTACAACCAAGCTCTCTCCTAGACCAAAGAATCACTAAGATCTTTAAAACATCTTCCTGAAACAAAACACAAGTGAGAGAGAGAGAGAGAGGGGGAGAGAAATGAGAGAGAGAAAGAGAGAGTGGAAGTGTTTTCTGATTTAATCAACTCAGCTTAGGCATATACAACTATATGGTCCAAAATACCAAAATGCCCCCACTTCACAAATTTCCTCTCAAAGCCCTCAAGGGCAAAAAGGTCATTAGACACTCTAATCCCACTAAACCTACAATTACACTTATAATTCCCAATTAATTTCACCAATCACGAAATACCACTATTTCCCCCAAATACGACTAATACTCCAATGAGTCCCGGTAACCCACCGAATTACCAAAATACCCTTGGCTCACCCTGAGCCGGGTATTAATCCCTGTTGTGACTTTACCATTACTTTGCTCAAAAGGACCGACTCCTGCCTAATATCTCAAATATATTCACATAATAAAGTGGTCTCAGTCATATAACACAATAGAATCACAATTATGCCCTCAGCGGACCAAAATTACAAATATTCCCCTGTAAATAAAAGCGAGTCTTTATGCACATTCAATACACATAAACATGCATAACTAGTCATATTATAATATAACTCATCCAATTCACATAATCACATAAATATTCAATTAAATTGTATAATATCACATAATATTCCAATAATGCCCTCCTGGCACCCTAATCAAGGCACTAAGCCTTATTAGGAACTTTAGGATGTTACACCTTATGTTAGCGTTTAGCTGTTTACATTATGCTTTATGAGAATAAGAATGCAATTACTCAAGGCTCTATGATTATGCATCTCTATTAGCATCCTGCAGGCATTCATGAACGAATAGGAACAAGAGTGTGTTACTGGGCGACCAAAATCTTTCTATTAGCATGCGATGGCTTGCCTAGAAGAACTTGCCTTGTGCGAACAGAGGTAGAAGAACTTCTCTGTTAGTACATGATGACTTGATATAAGCGAACATGAACACTATACTTGCTTGTGAGAACAAGCATGCTATAAGTTATGCTCATCATTCCTTTGAAGGAAGTAACTAGCAGGTCTGAGAACATTAATATTGTTATTCTTTGACATGTCATCATGCCCAAAAGATGGGTATAACACTTTCCCCCCAAGTCAATTTTCGTGCTTCGCTCAATTCTAACATAGTTATGTGAACAACTGCCCCATTCTTTTTGGGTTATACATGAAAGTGGCATTTAACGCGAATAGTTTTACCTTTTTGTATCTATTTGCTTTATATTGGTGTAGTTGCACGAACAAGCAGCTTCTGACACACTTCCTTAGCTACATGAACACATGGATTTTTACCTCCTTCCCTTGTACACAAACAGATGGCCTTTGGCCTCTTTCCTTAGCTACACGAAAAAAAAAATTCTTTGAAGATGCAAACGAACAAGATTTTCTTTGAAAATGCAAACAAACAGGATTTGCTTTGAAGATGGAAATGAATATGATTTTCTTTGAAGATGCAAACGAATAGGATTTTCTTTGAAGATGCAAATGAACAGGATTTGCTTTGAAATGTAAACTAATGAGATTATCTGTGAAGATGCAAATGAACAGGATTTGCTATTAAAATGCAAACGAGCAGGATTTTCTTTAAAGATGCAAACGAACATGATTTTCTTTGCAAATGCAAACGAACAGGATTTTCTTTGAAAATGTAAATGAACAGGATTTTCTTTGAAGATGAAAATGTACAAGATTTTATTTGAAAATGCAAACGAACAGGATTTTCTTTGAAGATGCCAACGAACAGGATTTGGTTTGAAGATGCAAACAAACATGATTTTCTTTGAAGATGAAAACGAAAAGGATTTGCTTTGAAGATGTAAACGAACAAGATTTTCTTTGAAGATGAAAATGAACAGGATTTTCTTTGAAGATGCAAACAGATAGGATTTGCTTTGAAAATGCAAACAAACATGGGCATACCATTGTGGGCGAACATGCATACTACTGTGGGCGAACATGCTATTCTTGGTAGCTTTGTTAGGCTCTAAGCATGAACTTCTTTTCCAATTAGCCTAGTTTAGGCTACTATGAGCAAAAAGACTTGTCTTTGATTTTTTTTAATTCTATTTCAATATTGGGTACACGTTTGGGTTAACATGCCAATCTCATGGGTGGGGAACATAAGTAGAAATTACATTAAAGGATGAGTGAACAGAATAGAAGGTTATTCTTAATTGATAACAATCCGAATTTCAAAGTTATCATATTTTCTAATAACGATCAAAATTTCAAAGTTATCATCTTTTCTGATAACGATCAGAATTTGAGGTTATCTTTTTTTTTTTCTGAAAGACTGTGGGCGAACAACCTTATTTATCTGCTTGTTGTTCTCATATGACCTTATTCTCATTTTTCCTTCATGGATAGGTGAACAAACTCTTTTGCCTTCATGATCAAACAAACAAACTCTTTTGCCTTCATGGTCAAGCAAACAGACTTTTATTCACGAGATTTTGATTTGTTCTCTTCTCGTTTTAATAGTAGGGTGAACAGAACTCTATTTTGAATTATTTTTTTTGTAGAAAATATCTTCTTGGGTTCTCTCCTATACCATGTGTGCCCGACAACTGATTGAGGAATCTTGGTCCTTGATCACTTGTTACGTAGTGCTTGGGTGCTTATAAATGTTATGCTATTTTATAGTAAGGCACGATATGCTAGCAGAATTCTTTTATCAACACCTTAGATTAATAGAATCACTTTGCTCACTTCATGTATATAGATATAGGTGAATAGGTTATGACATGCAAATAGCTTCCATGTTGGTACATGTCCTTGTACCTCTGAGGTTTTTGTTCGGCCAATGTACAAGCATAGTATTCCCATATTGCCTTTCATTATTTCCGAGCTCTTCTTTTCCACTTCATTTTTGTGACAAGAAAATTGGCGAACATGTTTCTTTAGGAAGACCCATGGGCGAGTAGGCTTCTCTTTGTAGGAACAGAGTTGAAGGTTACTCCTCCAACTGGTGGGCGATCAATTTTGAAGTTTTACTCTTTTCTAATAGTGATCATATTCTGAGGTTATCTTCTCACTAACAACGAGCATAATTTGAAGTTATCCTCGATCAGAGCTCAAGTTTGGTGTCTTCTATTATGAGGATACTTCCGAGTTGATTTTATCTTATCGGTTCGAGCCTGGTTCAACCAGGTTTAAGTTTTTTCTTAATAGCTACATGTTAGTACTCAGGTCGTGTACTTGGTTAAGACCAGGTTTTTATTACTTAATAGCCTACCTGTTATCATTCAAGCCTCGTACCTAGTTAGGACCAGTGTTTTATAGCTTAATAGCTTACATGTTATTATTCAAACCTTGTACATGGTTAGGACCAGTGTTTTATAGCTTAATTGCAAACTTGTTGTTATTTAGGCCTTGTACATGGTTAGGACCAGGATTTTATAGCTTAATAGTTTACATGTTATTATTCAGGCCTTGTACCTGTTTAGGACCATGATTTCATAGCTATGACTTTTTCATGTTAGTATCTTAAGTTTCATTTGGAATCATATAATAACCCTTATTGTACTAGCTCGGTTTTCATTTCCAAATTTCACTTTTATACTAACTTGAATTTTTCAAAGCTGGATTGTGTTATTTAAACTTCCAAGTACGTCTACTTGTTTCATTAATTCTCACAACCATTTTGCATACTTATTTAAACTTATAAGTATGATGAGCTTATAACTGCTCACAACTCATACTCCTTTATTCATAGAAGCATGGTAGGCTTAAAATATTACTTAAAATTTTGTTGAACAAAAAATTTATAATATTGTGCCTTTTATACTCGGTTATCTCTACACATCAACTTTTTTCCAAAAGTTCAAGACAACTTTTTTTTCTTCTAAATTTGTGTAGATTTTCTCCGAGCTCAATGTATGGTTATATCGAACACCTATATGCCCCCCAAGTAACCAAGTTACAAATCTTGAGCTATTTTTAGCTTGTGTTCGAGTTGGCTTCCTCTTTCCTGATTATTATCAAAATTCAAGGCTATCTTCTTTCTGATAATGATCAGAATTTGAAGTTATTCTCTTTCATAATTAAGATCAGAATTCAAGGTTATCTTCTTTTCTGATTGTGATCTCTTTATGAAGCAGTATTTAACAGTGATCCCTCTGAGAAACAATCTTTGTTCATACCCCTAGTAGGTTGTGTTATACCGGGTATGCGACCAAAATATCCCCTTTAGGTCTGTCTTTATGCTTCTGCTCACGAGTTGATCTTTGAGGAGTGTCTCCATTTATTCTCCTTCCAATTTGGAGCTGACTCTTCTCTTGTCTCCTCGATAGGAGATTACCTCGGTAAACCCCTAGTTGGAGAAAGGTGTCGAATTGGAGATGAAAGGATAAACAGATAATGCTAACAGAGTTTTTCAAGCAAGTTTAAATGCTTGACATTTTTTATCCTTGTTCCCATCTTAGAAGTAACCTTGGGTGAACATGCCCCTTATTGCCCTTGCTCCATTAGTCTGTCAGCATCATGTTTGTAAAGGTAAACAAACATGGTCAAATTGATTCTGTTAGTTCCTTGTTAAGACACACGAGCAAACAAACTTCTTTTGCGATTGTCGAGAAGAGTATGTCTTCATGCCACAAGCGAACATGTTTATTCTTTGTATCCGTTCATTCTCTATGTACATTGTCGAACGAACAAGCTTGCTTCTTACTTCCATTTGTCTGTTCTTTTATGATATACATGATAGGCGAAAAAACTTGTCTTTGGGTCTGTGTGGTCATGACTCCGAGGTGAGCACTGAAATTCGTTCTCCTTGCTTTCTTTATGTAGATGTGTGAACAGGTGAAAATGTGTTCCAATCCACTTGTGTGCGAACAGTTAGTGTTCTGTTCATTTTTTACATGGTTGCATAGGAATGCACTATAAACGAACAGGCTCCTTTGATTCTTTTTTGGATGATGCATAATGCAAATTAATTCGGAGATTACTTGTTCAAGTCAGCTCGGATGAAAGGTACAACTCAGTTCAAAGATGACTCGTTCCAGTCAGCTCAGGGATTAACTCCGTTTATGGCTCGAATGACTCGTGTAAAGTGATGACCAACACTATAAGATATCAAATACTGATCAGATGACTTGTGTAGAGGGGTGACTAGCCCAAATGACACATATGGATTAGCTCAAAAATATATTATCTTTATGACTCGACTGTCTCTGGTCTTGGAATTATCGCTAATGATTTTGAGCTGTTAGTTCCATAAGATCCATTTGTTTTTAAAGCTCTGTTCAATTCTGCTAGTTTTAAATACTCATAAACGAATAGAATCTCTTTCCCATTAGAGCATCAATTTGAACTCAAATTCCATGAAGCTTGCGAGTTGATAGCTCGTATGAGTCATCTCGAAATTGCATGTGATGACAGGCGAACAAGATTCTTGTACATAGATGAGCAAACAAGTTTTCTCTTGGGAGTGAGAACTTGAAACAACTTTGGAACATGCCAAATCTTGCTAATATTCTTCATTTTGAATGCTAGTCATTCCTTGTAGGAATTGTGTTCGCCCCTAATGTATACAAGTAGGCGAACAGATTTCACTTTTTGTTAGCGTGTGTTATGTACAAGTCAATGAACAGGAATTTTTTTGAGGTTTACAAGCTTCATTTTGATATCCATCGATTCCATAAATGCATACATGAAATTAGGGTTCTAAGTAATCAATTTATCACTGTATACAGCCTAAAAAAGTCATCGCCTTACGTGGATCTTTCCCTGAACCGCCGCGATCGCTCCACCTTATAACACAAAATTGCTAGATTTTTAATTTTAGCATCATGCTCCAATTTGAAAGCAAAATTATTTTTCACAGAAATCTGTGATTTTTCTTGGATGAATATGGTGTTGTTCACGATTTGCAATTGCATCGCATATGGCATAGGTACAAACAAACAGGTGGACTGATCTTGCCCTTGTCGAATTTGGGGCTTTTTTGGAGAGGATTTCACCAAAGCTTTCGTTTGTAAATTTTGTTAGATTGATTCTCTTCCTCTTGAATTTTCTCCCTCAATGAAAGCACTAACATGTTGACACCGTTTTTCGTCAACTTGAGAACATAAGAGCGTGGATTCAAGATTTGAGATATAATAAAATAAATAAAACCATATTTTATAGTGGTTTGGCCCCAAAAAGATGACCTACGTCCACTTAGTCACTTTTATTGATATTTAAGATTGAGGAACCATAGTTTCCAGTGAACTTACATTCCCAGTTATTCTACAATCCTCCTTCACTTTGATATTAAATAAGGACTTGTTTATGTTGGGGTTTTATGCCCTAATTAAAACCCAAATTCTTTGTAATCTCATTTTGTTATCAATAAAAGAATAGAAATCATTTTTTGACTTGGTCAATCACTTTGCTCACATGTTTTATTTTCATGATTATTTGTTTAATATAAACTTCTATTAAATCTCGAGCATATAGCTAATCTTATTTATAGTGACGTAATCATAGTGGAATATAAATATGATTATATGTTCAAAATAAGTTAGTCCTAAGATTAGTCAGTGCACATGATTTACACTGACTTGCCAATCTACGATATGATCTACTTACACATTATAGTGTTATGTTCTTTCCAGAACATTAGCATAGTAGATAAGATCGGATGTATTTGTTACATCGGACTGGACTGATATTGACAGTTGATAAGATAAGTAAACATACCGTTATTATCTATTCTAGTCATATCATATAGTTGACCATAGGTCAATTCAATCTCAATTCTGAGTGGTTAGTATTCTAACTGATTGTATTATTTGAGTTCTTTGACTTGTTCGTTACCAGCTTACCCTACGGACTAGCCCATACTTACATCTTGGGAACTCGGTAGTATAATTGAGTGGGAGTGTTAATCATAGATATGAACATCTATAGCTTCTGATGAAGAAGTGAAACGATGGTTTCCTTTTAGGTTGGTTCAAGGTGTTAAATGATAGAGATCTCATTTCAGTAATTAAATTAGTTTACTGAAATATCATTTACAAGGAACTAAGTGTTTTAAGGATAAAATACAATGAGGGGTAAAACAGTATTATAGTCCCATCTCATTGTAGACTGTCTATAGAGGATTGAGTGACAATTATGGTTGTAACAATGGATAATTAATAGCGTATCTATATTTGTTATAGAGCGTTCTATGAATTCAAGAGTGCAATTCCAAGTCTATAGTGGAGTCACGAGGAATTAATAAGTTAGTAAATTTATTTGTTAGATTTATGATAACTTATTGGAGCTTGATTTCATAGGCCCATGGTCCCCATTGTACCTTGGATAAAATCATCTAGATATTCTCAATTAATTGATTTAATCATCAATTAGAATTATCAAAGTTGACCAGGTCAATTTTGGATAGTTTCACAGAGTTGTGTAATTTTGAGAAGAAAAGATAATTTATGGCAGATTTATTAATTAAGATAAATTGGTATCTAAATTAATAAATAAGTTTAAATAAAGGTTCAAATTATAAATAATTAATTTGACAAAGGATTTAAATAATTATTTAATTAATTAAATCAATAGAAAATAATACAGGCCTTGATTTTAAGTCCAATGGGCTTATAATCAAATGAGAAATTTCACGGGCCTATTGCCCATGATAATTTTGACCTAGGGCTTCAAAATGGCTATTATTTTATTGATTTTTTAATTAAATTAAATGGCCTAATTGAGTCTATAAAATGAGTGCTTAGAGAGAAGTCAAAACAGTAGTTTTGAGAAGTCACAAGTCAGATTTTCTGATAGTTTTATATTTTCTCTAAACACAAGTCTTTTTCTAAGCCACTTTGTTATTTTCTCTTCTTCTCTCTATATCTATCTCATGTGTTGAGAATTGCCCACACTAGTCTAGGTGGTTCTAAGGATACATTGGAAGATTGTGAAGAAAATAGAAGATCGGTTCAGTTTCTTGATAATACTATGCGACAGAAATGATACAAGAGTTAGAGAAACTGAAGGAATGACTCTTAATTCCGCTGCGTATACTGTAAGTATTATATTATTTGTTTCTCTTTGAATTCAATTTTAGAAACATGTTTTAGGCTATCTTGTATTAATTTTTTAAATATTAGATATACATGAAAATAAATAAAGATCCTGTATAAGTTTTTCCAACAGTTTATACAATAATGGAGTTTCATCATTATGAATTGCCTCCCCTATTTCTATCACGTCTCCTCTTATTTACAGTAAGGAGTTTAGGGTTACATTTAAATCATAGGCCTACACTATTGGGATTGGCCCGTAAATAATACAATACAACATTATAATTACAAAAATATCTCTGTATTTTGTAAATGATGACTCCATTACCCGTTACTAATTCTGTTAGCGTAGGTATCCTGTCTTGAATGAACATGCATAAAATAACCAAGAGACATGAACACATGTCTCTGTTAGTGAATTACCACCTTCTTGAGTGAATAGGAGTTGCAGAATATGGCTAGGCGACCAGTGCCCTTTCGTTAGCATTTAGCAGTTTACTTTGTGCTTTGTGAGAACAGGAATGCAGTTACTCAAGGCTCTGCAATCATGCATCTCTATTAGCATCTTGCAGGCACTCATGAATGAACATGAACAAGAGTGTGTGACTAGATGACAAGAATCTTCCAATTAGCGTGTGATGGCTTGCCTTGTGCGAACAGAGGTAGAAGAACTTGCATTGTGTGAACAGAGGTCGAAGAACTTCCATTGTGAAATTAGAGGTAGAAGAACTTTCCTTGTGCAAACAGAGGTAGAAGAACTTCTCTGTTAGTACATGATGACTTGATATAAGCGAACGGGCACACTATACTTGCCTATTAGCGCATGCATGCCATGCTTGTGAGAACAAGCATGCTGAAAGTTATGTTTATCTTTCCTTTGAAGAAAATAACTAGCAGGTCCAAGTTCATTAATATTGCTATTCTTTGACAAGCCATCATGCCCAAAAAATGGGTATAACAATAATAGAAAGTCAATGTATGAGTATTGGGAACACTTCAAGATGTTATGTGCTAGCACCCGCACCATCAAATAAATGAATGACTCCTCATCCAATACTTTTATGAAGGTTTATTATCACTGGATAGGAGTAGTATTGATGCAACAATTGGGGGAGCCCTAGTTGACAAAACTCCTACAGCAGCGAGAAGCTTGATCTTGAATATGGCTTCCAATTCCCAACAGTTTGGCATTCGTCAAGATCCTACTCCACCACCCAAGAAATAGAATGAAGTGAGTACTACCGTTAAACAACAATTGGCTCAGTTGAGTTATGTGGTACAACAACTAGCTTTAGGCCAACGAGTGGAGCCTGGTAGGATATGTCAAGTGGTGGGGCATGCTACTGATACTTGCCCTACCCTTTATGAGGTACAATATGAAGAAGCAAATGCCATAGCTAGGTTCCCAAGTCAACCAAGACAAAGATATGACCCCTATGCAAACACATACAATGAGGGGTGGCGTGATCACCCAATTCTTCAGTATGAGAACCAACCACCTATACAACAAGGACCCAATAGACCACTAGGGTTTAATTATCAATAGAGGCCTCCACATAATTATGCACCTCAACCTCAATAAGCACCCCGTGCTACACCACAGAGCCAAGGTTAATCCATTGAATATTTAATAAGGGCTTTAGCAAGCAACACATTTCAGTTTCAGCAGTGAACTCAAGCGTCATTGAAAAATTTAGAGAACATAGTGGGGAAAATCGCTACATCTCTAAGCCAGTGTGAGCCTCAGAATTTTGGAAAACTCCCATCACAACCTGAGAAAAATCCAAGAGAGAATGCTAGCGCAATTACATTGAGAAGTGGCACAGCGTATGCTCCACTTAGTGCATCACCATCACCCATTGTATTAGTTCCCAATCAAGCAACATAACCAGTGGTGAAAGAAACTCCTAACTCAACACCGTTGTCTAAGCCTATCGTGCCTACATATGTCACTCCTCCACCATTCCCAAGTAGGTTGATGAAGTTGAAGAAAGAAGAAATCGATAAGGAAATCTTAGAAACCTTTTTTAAGGTTGAAGTGAACATTCTGTTATTCGAAGTAATCAAACAAGTGCCTTGATATGCCAAATTCTTAAAGGAGTTGTGCACTAATAAGAAGAAGGTGAAGGGTGATGAGAAGATGAGCATGGGAGAAAATGTTTCAGCGGTACTCCAAAAAAGGCTTCCTCCAAAATGTAAGGATCCTGGAATATTCACAGTTCCTTCCACAATTGGGAACAAGAGAATTGATTGATGCATGTTAGTTTGGGAGCGTCGATGAATGTAATGCCCCGACTAATTCTAGACCTTGGACCATTAAAAAATACTAAACATAACTACTATTTTGGAATACATATATACATAAAATATTAGTACTTTATTAAAATCCAAAATATGATACGGAATACAAAATATTGTATGGGATCTCATTGTTATTTATATAAAAACATAAACATAATCCTTATTTAATTGTTTAAAATCTAAGTGCAGAAATACATAAGAACATAAATTAAAAGACTTGAAATAACTTCATCCTCAATCTTCCAGCAGTCTATTCAATCAATCCATCCCCAATACACATGCCAAGTTGCCACGAATTCGTTCTACCTTCCAAGTTTATTTTCCTACACCATCTAAAATAAAAGGAATGAGCCTAATGCCCAGCAAGGAAAATCTACTAAAAACATATATCATAAATCGTAAAACTATTTACTATAAACATATGACGTAAAAATGTATATCATATAGGACTACAATATTAATGGCCATTAACTCATTACGGTAGCATGTGATAAAACCTTCTAGGTCCTTAGTCTACTAATCGAGGTAGGTTAGATCACAATGTAGTATATGATAACCCATCTAGGTCCTCAGTCTACTAATCGAGGTAGGGTAAATCATAATTCTAAACCACGATAATGATAAAATTCTTGGGGTTTGCTATCTAAGCAACTATAAGCCCCAAGCAACTATAACATAAAACATATTCATATACATATATGACATATCAACATAACATAACATAACAGATCACATAAACATATGATAACACACATATTCTAACCCATTTTCCTTACAAAAAACTGGGATATTGGAGACAAAAACGGGATTGGGAAAACTCATAAAATCAACAATAAGAATCATAAGTTTCCAAATAAATGGAGATGAAAAGGAGATCTAAACCATCAATATAGAAACTTACCGGATAACCTTACATTTCAAGAAACTTAAACACCTAACAAAGAAGCCATAAAATCAAGTTAGGATCTGAAAGAAAATAAAAGAACTATGATGGATTAAACCTGAGGATATGAATACCTTGATAGACTAGAACTTCGATCTACACCTCAATACTGAAATGTCACTCTATCTTACTTCCCAAGTGTTTATAAATCTTAGATTGAAAAGCTTTTAAATCCCAAACCCTAGTGTTTTCTCTCTCTAGAATAAACTTAGCAGCTTGGAGCCTCTGAAGAATGCTTGAATAATGAATGAAATGGTTGAGTACTAGGTCCTATTTATAGATTTCAAGGAGTGAAACTAAACCCTTTCAAAATGAATATAAATTGAATATATTTGGATTTTCGGTTCAACAGATGCCCATAACTCAGTCAAAAACGTTCAAGGGCAAGTCCAAGTGGTTGAGGGCTCTTTCTAATTTAAATCCACAAAGTTTGAAAAATGGCTCCAGGAGCCGATATATCGCCTACCCTAGGCGATATATTCCCTCTACCTATGTCCCGAGCTTCTGTGGTTTCGTTCGTGCGAAATTGATGTGTTTTCTGTATCTTTCGTAGGCGACATATCGGCCCCTGTAGTTGCGATATATCGGCATACACTGATATTTTAAACACATTTTTACACAATTTTAGCATATTTGACGTTTGTTAAAACTACTTTGACTGAGTAAAACATGACCCTAACAGCTGCTGGAAGGTTCTAGAGCTTCTAGATTCGTCCATTATTAATCAATTCATCTAAAATCCTTAAATCCTTAAATAAACATGCATGTGACATGTGTCACACTCTTAATAATTCTATCTAAACCTTAGGTTATTATAAATAATATTTCTAGGACCAACTATATTAATCAAACCTTATGTTATAATTAATATTTCTAAACTATAGGTTAAACTTGTAAAATCCATAACTATTTATATGAGTTTCCAAATAAATCCCGGCTTGAACCAATATCCACGAAAACTAAAATTCTATAGGCTACTACTACAAGCTACTACTACTACTACTACTATCTAGCTAAGTAAAATTTTGAGATGCTACAATTCTCCCCTACTTGAAAGAATTTCGTCCTCAAAAATTGGCAAGCAATTATGGATACCGTGCACGAATGTCTCCCTCCAACTCCCACGTTGCCTCCCACTCTAAACTATTACTCCGTAGGACCTTGACTATCAGAATACTCTTAGACCGTAATTCTTTCATCCCCTTCTCTAGGATGCTAACTGGTCGTTCCTTGTAACTCAAGTCTTCCTGGAGTGCTAACGTATCGTACTAGAGGACGTGAGATGGGTCTGACACATATCTACGCAACATTGAGATGTGAAACACATTGTGGCTATCTGCTAGAGCTGGCGGTAGAGCTAATTTATATGCTTCTGTTCCCACCTTGTCCAATATCTCTAAAGGACCTATAAACTGAGGACTAAGTTTGCCTTTCTTCCCAAACTGCTTCACTCCTCTCATAGGAGATATCTTTAAGAAGACTTGATCACTGACTTTAAATTCCACATCTCGCTGCTTGGCATTCGCATAACTTTTCTGTCGACTCAGAGCAGTGAGCATGCGCTTTCTAATTAGCGCCACTGCATCCTAAGCCTCTCTAACAGCTTTGGGTCCAAGAAGTTGTCATTCTCCTACCCCGTCCCAATGTAACGGTGATCAACACTTCCTTTCATAAAGTAACTCATAGGGTACCATACCAATCATTGCCTGGTAGCTATTATTGTAGGAGAATTCTATAAGTGGAAAATACTTACTCCACGATCCTCCGAAGTCTAGTACACAAGTGCGCAACATATCTTCTAAAATTTGTATGGTACGCTCGGACTGACCGTCAGTCTAAGGATGAAATGTCGTACTAAGACTTAACTTGGTACCTATGGCTTACTGCAAGCTTCCCCAAAATCTCGATGTAAACATCGATCCTCTATCTGATACTATGGTCTTAGGGATTCCATGCAGTCGTACTATTTCTCGAACATAAATGTCCGTGTACTGGTCAACAATATACATAGTCTTAACAGGTAGGAAGTGAGCTGACTTGGGGAGTTTGTCTACCACAACCCAAGCCGAGTTGTGCTGCTTATTTGTTCATGGAAATCCTATCACGAAGTCCATGGCTATATCATCCCACTTCCATTCCAGATTACTAAGCGGTTGCAATAAGCCTGTAGGTCTTTGATGTTTTGCTTTCACTTACTGGCATACTAGGCATTTGGACACATATTTTGCTACATATTTCGGCACGCACACCCGTCCTTTATATCTCAAGAACCCTTGCCCTGATATGGAGAAATCAGTAGTCTTGCCTTCTTTGACTGCAGCCATGTGTGATACTAACGTGTCATCATGCCCTTGCCCGATCCGTATATCTTCTAATAGACTTGACTGGATGAACAAGTTAGCCAGTTAACCAATGACTAGTTCTATTTTGGCATTAATCAGCTCTTGCTTAAGCGGCTTTACTATTCCAGGTAATGCTGCTAGATTTCCATAACTCTTCCGACTTAGCGCATCTACAACTACGTTTGGTTTTCATGGGTGGTATAGGACTTTGCAGTCATAATCCTTTACTAGTTCTAACCACCTGCCTTGCCTCATGTTGAGCTCTTTCTGTATGGAGAAATACTTTAAGCTCTTTCCTTCAGCTGCCATTTTGCATCAGCACACAACCCAAACCTTTTTTTGACGCATCACAATATACTACAAACTTATCGTTGGGTGTTGGTACATAAAGTACTGGTGCTGAGCATAACTTATCCCTGAGCAACTGGAAGCTCTCTTGACAACTATTCATCCAGTTGAAATTTTGTTGCTTCCGCGTCAGGTTAGTAAGCGGAGTGGCTATCTTGGAAAAGCCTTCTACAAATCTCCGATAATATGCTGCTAGCCCAAGAAAACTTTTAACTTTTGACGCATTCTTAGGTTTTGGCCAATCCTTCACAGCCTCTATCTTAGCTGGGTCTACTGCGACTCCGTCTTTGGATACTATATGGCTGAGGAATGCTACTTGTGAAAGCCAAAATTTGCACTTCTTGAACTTGGCATAAAGGTGATGTTCCTTCAGTCGCAGGATAGTCAATCTTAAATGTTCCTCGTGCTTGACTTCGTCCTTGGAGTACACCAAAATATCATCAATGAACACTACGACGAATTTGTCCAAGTAATCCTTGAAGACCCAATTCATTAAATCCATAAATGTGGCTGGAGCATTGATAAGATCAAAAGACATAACTAGAAAGTCGTAATGTCCATATCGAGTTCTAAAAGTTATCTTTGGTATATCCTCTTCCCGTACCTTGAGCGAGTGATAACCTGACCGTAGATCAATCTTAGAAAACACGGTCGCTCCTCAGAGTTGATCAAATAAGTCGTCGATCTGGGGTAACAGGTACTTATTCTTAATTGTCACCTTGTTCAGCTCGTGGTAATCTATACACATTCATATGCTTCCATCCTTCTTCTTCACAAATAGAACTGGTGCTCCCCATGGCGAATGGCTCGGTCTAATGAAACCCAAGTCTAAGAGTTCTTGTAACTGCGTTTTCAACTCCTTGAGTTCCATAAGTGCCATCTGGTATGGTGCCTTGGAGATAGGCTTGGTTCCCAATACTAGTTCGATTGTGAAGTCAATTTCCTAAGTAGGTGGAAACCCTGATAAGTCATGAGGAAATATCTTTGGAAATTCATTTATAATGCGGACGTTTCGAACCTTTAGTGGTGTTTATTTGCCACATCTGTGAGGCTTGTTAAGAATGTGTGACATCCTTTCTCTATCATCCTCTAGGCTTTGAAAGATGAGATAAGCAATGTCTGTAGTCCTAAAAAAATTCCCATAAAACATAGTCTCTGACCGTCAGGAGTTTCGAACGTCACTTGCTTACGTCTATAGTTGATGGTTGTGCCATGCCTTGCTAGCCAATCCATGCCTAGTATTACGTCGAAGTCTTTATTTTCTAGCTCTACCAAGTCTCCTTCTAGTTCGATGCCCTCGATTTTGATCGGTACTCCTCGTACTATTCGTGATGATAGAACTACTTCGCCCGAAGGAAATTCTGTCACAAACCAAGTTCTAAATCTTTCACAAGGTTTGTCTAATTTTTCTATCATTCCTAACGAGATATACGAGTGTGTTGCTCCCGAATCAAACAATACTGAACATATATTATCGAGGAAAGGAATTTTACCTGTGACTACTTTGTTACTAGCATGGTCTTCTCCTTGGGTCAAGGCAAAGCTCTGGCTGGAACCATCTTGTTGTCCCTCTTTTCTTCTTGTTTGAGTTGTGGACATTCCTTCTTTCGATGATCTTCCTGGACACAATTGAAACAACCTTTAGTGTTTGCATGACACTCCCTAGGATGTCTTTTCTAGCACTTGGAGCACTGCGAGTATTCTATATAATCTGACCTATTACTTCCATTATTATTTCGTGCTCTTTTGTCATTGTCGGCTTGCTTACTATCAGGATGCTTTCTCTTCTGCCCATTATTGTTGTGCTAGTGGTTGTTGTTGTGGTCTCGACCATTCTGAGTCTGATTCTCCTGTATGCGTTCAGACTTGTTGGCCTCCTCCTTACTAACTTTTCCTTGGAGTCTTTCCACCTCTATAGTCGTTTCTAGGGCATCGGCATAAGAAGTGGTTCCAAGATTTGCAAGCTTGACTCCTAGCTCAATATTTGGTCTGAGTCCCCTGGTGAACTTGGTAACCCTCAAGAAATCGAGACTAACTCTGGCGCAAACTTGGCTAGTCGATCAAATTATCGAGCGTACTTGACTACCATCAAGTTTCCTTGCTTTAGACTGGCAAACTCTTCCACCCTCGTAGCGATGACTTCCGAGTTGTAATACTTTTTATGAAGCAGCTCCACAAATCTAGTCCAAGTCATGGTTGAGACATCATGAGTATGCTGTACTAAATCCCACTAGATTCTAGCATCCTTTTTCAGAAGAGACGAAACGCAGGATATGTGATATGCGTTATCGAGGTTCATATGTGCTAGTATAAATTCTACATTCCTTAGCCATTCTTCAGCCTCGAAGGGGTCGGTTGTCCCTTCAAATTTTGGAGTATGCTGCTTACGGAAACACTCGTAGATTGGCTCTATGTATTGAGCTTGATAAGGCGCATAGTTCGCCATCGACCATCCCCCATATGGACCTACTTGCTAGGATGCTTGAGCCACTGGCTGAGGTTGAGTCTGGGCTACCGCTGAGTCTGTTGTCGTTGTTGCTGTAGCAGTTATTCCATTTGTTGACGTAGTTGGACAGTCTTAGCGGTGTTGTCCACGGGAGGTGGTGCATTTCTGTTGGCAGCAACATTGGTAGCACGCGTTCCCCTTCTTTGGACTGGAGGGGCTTCATTAGTCTCATTGGTGGCGCTGGAGGGATTACCATTTGTGCGTGCAGACCTTCGTAGCGACATCTTCAGCAAAGTTCTAACAGTTGAGAAAAACATGTTAGAACTCGCCCTAATAGGCTCTAAGGCAAACCTTAGTCTAAGCAAACATAACTTGGACCTATCAGTTATGATTTCTTAAGAAAAATTATATAAGCCATCTTTATAATTAGGGTGTGTTTCTATACTTATAAAAATAAGCCATCTTTATTGTTTTCTAAGTCTGTTTCTAACCATCCTATATGACTTAATTCTCAGGCTCGAAACTCGTCGCTGTTCCAAAGTTAACCATATTGAGGGAGGGCTGGGATCAGTAAAATCATTCCCACTGGCCCCATAAATTCTCAATACAGAACCCGGTCCATTGATTTGTATCCACCATCATCGAACTCAGTCATTATTCATTTATTCCAAATTTATTATGATTGTAGAAAAAAATCAAACTCATACATGTCATTCAAAAATAACAACTTTATTCATTTGGAAAAAGATTTTTCACTAAGTACCATCATAAATTAAAAAAAAAAATTAATAATAAACTAAACTAAAAATAACTAGGGTAAATCTAAAAATCAGAATCCTCTACATCTGACCCTTCATCTAACATATCATCATCTATTTCTTCATAATCATCATTACTATAAGCCTCGAAACTACTTCGGGGAATTTTCATTAAGATATTATGCTTTTGTTCACTAGTGAATTGAAATTCAAACTTAGAGGTGAGCCTTAGTATAAGGAAATAATATCTCATGGCTACCGGTAAATCATCTTCATCATCTATAGTCTCTCATAATTCTTCTAATGTTGAAAATCCAGAAGGAAAATCTTTAAAAAGCCTAATTACTAAGACATATTGTTCTGTGGCTCTCATCATAATTTGCCTATTGATTTGAAGGTGAACTATCTCTTTGTAAAACAAGATCAATCTTTGAGTGATTCTTTCTAGCACTCGTATTGTATTCCTTGGCTCCCTAATCCTTTTCAATGCCTTAATGGTTCGGATAAATTGATAGGTCAAAGCTCCATTCATTTTGACCGAAAACATAATGACTAAAACGTTAGCTATAAACATAAACATAATGATCATAACATCAACACTTACATTGGTGGTTAGATTCGAAGCTTGTGCGTGTGTATCAAGGAGAACTTCATGCATATGAACTGTGGTCTCTAATACCAACTTTAATGCCCCGACTAATTCTAGACCTCGAACCATTAAAAACTACTAAACATAACTACTATTTTGGAATACATATATACATAAAATATTAGTACTTTGTTAAAATCCAAAATACGATACGGAATACAAAATATGGTATGGGATCCCATTGTTATTTATATAAAAACATAAACATAAACATAATCTTTAATTAATTGTTTAAAAACTAAGTGCAGAAATACATAAGAACATAATGTTGACGGTGAAATCTCGTAAACGAAATTAGATCGGAAAACTCAAAGGTAAGTCAGGTGATGTTTATATAAGAACTGTGAATAAACTTTAAGGAAAGGTAAACACAGATAAATGATAGAGCAAGCCTTGGTATATTTCTCAACAACCTTTTCTTACAATGAATTTTCCAACCCCCTCCCATGTGGGAGAAGGGTCCTTTTTATAGTAGGCTCTGATGGCCTGGGATACATGGTGGTCCAGGAGACCAAGTGGTACATAAGTACTCTGGCAGGATAGTGGCTTCAGAGGTTGGGGTTGTACATCCAGCACTGGAGCAGGTGTCAGGGGAATGCCTCCACTACTTGTCTGTACCCATGTCTGATGAGTGGTGGCAGGCGTAGTGGCGCAGGAGGTAGCAGTGTCGGCTCTGACCTATGGTCGTAGACGTACGGACCATGACTCTGTTCCCAGCAGTCCCACTGGCACTGGTATCCGTACTCAGTACTAGGTCGTACAAATGTGTCCCATTCGACTCGTACTGGAGCCTCTAAGCATAGGGGTCTCAAGGTGTAAGGAATGGGACCTTGGGCATGTGTTATGGTCCCGGCGTGAGGTGGAGATCTTGGATCCTTGGCATGAGATTCCTTAAGCCTCCCGAGGTCACTCATGAGTCCGGTTGATAGGCATGTGGCCTTGGTGGACGTCTAAGGATGCGTGGCGAGACGCCCTCCTTGCGACCTCCTTGGTGACTCGGCTCCCTAGCTGCTCACGAGGCTCCTCCCTCTTATGAGGCCATGCGAGGCCCTACATGGCAAGGCCATGCGTCACGAGGCTTCCTTCCTCATGCGTGGCCATGCGATGGTGCGGTTCGCTCGGGGGGCGAAGGGGGCGCGCGCATCATGGCCCTCGCTCGGACGCGAGGCGGCGCGCGCGTATTAAGGGGCTCGCTCGGACGCGAGGCCCTACATGGCAAGGCCATGTGTCACGAGGCTTCCTTCCTCATGCGTGGCCATGCGATGGTGCGGTTCGCTCGGGGGGCGAAGGGGGCGCGCGCATCATGGCCCTCGCTCGGACGCGAGGCGGCGCGCGCGTATTAAGGGGCTCGCTCGGACGCGAGGCGGGCGCACCAAGGGCCTCGCTCGGACGCGAGGTGGGGGCCTCGCGAAGCCTCGATTGATAAAATGGACTCTTCTTCTCCAATAGTTTAATTTGGAGATTAAAGAAAAAAGAGGTGCGAAAAATATAGTGGCGGTTCATCTTAGTCGAATTGTTCAAGAAGAGGAACACTACCTTTATGTAAAAAATTTCCCAATGAGCCAATTCTTGCATTAAAAGGAGTGCTCCCATGGTTCGCAAATACTGTAAAATTTTTGACATCAAGAGAGTTTCCGAGTGATTTTACTCATTCCCAAAAGAACAAGCTCAAGCACGATGCTAAGCATTATATTTGGGATGATCCATATCTATGGAAGTATTGCGTTGACCAAATAATTCAAAGATGTGCGACTGAAGATGAGTTTCATGCTATTCTCCCACTCTTATGCATGTGGAGGACATTTTGGGCCAAAACGGACAGCTCATAGGGTATTTGACTTATGGGGTATGGTTTTCATGGGGCCTTTCCCATCATCATTCAGATTTGAGTGTATTCTCCTTGGAGTGGATTATGTATCTAAATTTGTGGAAGTCATCACAACTAAGAATGATAATTAGGAAATCGTGGTTGATTTCGTGGAGTCTCATATCTTTGTGCGATTTGACACACCAAAATTATAAGCAATCGTGGCACTCAATTTTGCAATAAGTTGATTGAAGCAATTTTCAAGTGCTACAATATAACTCATAAGGTGTCCACATCATATCACTTACAAGCAAATGGTCAAGCAGAAGCATCTAATAGGGAGGTGAAGTCAATCCTTGAGAAGACGGTGAATCCAAGTAGAAAATATTGGAGTACATGTCTTGATGATGCACCATGGGCATATAGAACGACCTATAAACACCTATAGGAATGTCTTCTTATAAGTTGGTATATGGAAAACCATGTCATCTTGCCGTTGAACTCGAGCACAAGGCATAGTGGGAAATCAAGCAATGAAACATGCACATGGATACAGTAGGAGAGCAAAAAAAAATCAATTGCAAGAGCTCAAAGAAATAAGAAATGATGCGTATGAGAGATCCAAAATCTAAAAAGACCGAACTAAGGCGTTTCATGACAAGATCATCAATAGAAAGACTTTTAGAGGAGGGTGGAAAGTTTTATTGTATCTCTATCGACAACGGGGAAGGTATTCAAGGTGAATGGTCAATGACTCAAGTCATATTATGAGTCATTTGAAGAGAAGGCAGCAGAGCAGAGTGATCTTGCAGAGCCAGAATATGTCTTGACTTGAGCAGCGGTGCTTCGTCGAGCTAGCGACATTAAACGTAGCATTTGTATTTTATTTTTGCTTTTAGTTTTAGTTTAGTTATTTTATGTTGAACAATTTTAATTTTATTTCTTTTTATTTATTTATTTTGTTTTATGTTTTTAGAAGCCATGAAAAACGTGAAAAAATCAGCGCCCCGGTGCCCTTTTGTAGCGCCCTGGGGCTAACGGGTGAAAAATGTTCTCAAAATGCACCATCACCGGTCATTGCGACGCAATTGTGCCAACACCCTGGCACTGAAGTAAACCCAGGCAGTGCCTCGACGTAGTGCAAACCCATATATTTTCTTGGGATTTAGACTATCGGCGTCACGACACCGAGACGCAGCCATCTTAAAATACCCTAAATTCCTCTCATTCTCCCACTCTCCAACCAGCCTAAAACCCCATTCCCTCTCACTCTCTCTCCGCTTCCAAACCCACACTCTCCCTTCCAAATCCACACCATTTTCTCATTCAAAAACATAATTCTTTATCCTAACCCATCAAATTTCCATCAAATAACAACATTTAGTCCTAAAAGTTCTCCAATATCACCATTAATCTCCCAAATCTGAACCCCAATCCAATGCCTCTCCATTTGGTCTTCATTGAATAATCACATCAATTCAAAGGTGGTGGGGTGTTTTCAAGCAAGGAAATTCAATTCTAAGGTTATTTCAAGTAAGTTTTGATAATCATTTAGTGTTTGAAGTGCACATTTTCTTTACATCAATGGGGATTTCAGATTTGCCTTAATTATGTTGTTATTACTATTCTAAGCTTTATTGAAAAATTTTGGGGAAGGTTCTGTACAAGAACATCTATTGGAGAATTGATTAAGTGGAATGCACACCAATTATTTGATGGAATGCCTCAAAAGTGCTCTTGAGTAGAATTTGGTGATGTTTTGAGGTTTGCTGCTCTTGAAGTGAAGAGAGGATTACTTGATAACAAATTCTTGAGGAAGATTTAGTGTGGGGGAGGGGTGAAGGGGTTTTTTTTTTTTCTTTAAGGCTTGTGGTGATAAAGTGTGAGACATTTAATTGACATTCAACTATGCCACCTAGAAGACAACAACCTGCCCTTAATAATTGTCAACAAAGAGCACACCAAGCTCAACCACAAGCCCCTCGACCACAAGTTCCTCCACCTCAAGGTGAGCCTTATGATAACATGTTGTTCATTAGTCATGAAGCTCAAGAATGATGTGCTAGAATGTTGCACAAGACCTATATAGGTGAAGGAGGAATGTAATACTGCGAAAACAGTAATTTAGGGCACAACTATGGCCCCATTCAAGAGATGTTGTAACATCATGGTTGGGAACGCTTTGTGGAACAACCAGATTTGGCCTTGAGGAATAGGTTGCGAAATTCTATGCGAATGTCGTTGAGCATAGAAACTTTCATGTTTTTGTGCGACAACGTTGGGTCCTGGTAGATACGACAACAATTAACAATTACTATGAGCTGCCAGACTTAGCAGATGAAGAGAATGGGTATCTCACATTTATTCATGGGAATGTTGATTATGTTGCGGTGGCTGCTCGGTTGTGTTTGCCAAGAACTTCATGGATGCTCAACCGAAGAACCTTCCCAAAACGAGATTTAGGCGTGAAGCCAAAGCTTGGTTTTTTTTTTTTTGTGAATGCTAAGCTACTCCCTATTAGACACTTCTCCACGGTCACTAGAGATCGAAGTTTACTCATCTATTCTATTATGGAGGGAAATAAACTTGATGTAGGTCGTATCATATATTCCAATATTCGCCATACTTATCGTGGATGTACAACGGGAGGTTTGGGTCATACTTCATTGATCACTCAACTATGTTTACTGGCAAGAGTGCCTCGATTACCCACTGATATTGGAGTGACGAGGCAACCAATAATTGATAGAAGCCTTATTGATGGTTATCAAGAAGGGGTTGCTGACAAGGGCAAATTGAAGAACATAATGTTGAAGAGCATGCAGAGAATGAGCAAATGGAAGTTAATCTGATGCTTGCACTACCACCTCAACCCTGAGCGCTCATTAAGTTAGTTTATTACCAAAATGAATGTATTATGACGCAACAAGATTATCTCATGCAACAAAACAGTCATTTGCTGAATTTCTACAATAAGTAGTCCCATTATGATGCTGACAATGTGAACCGCTACAATGTGTTGCTGGGGAGGTGGGATCAGAATCAAGTTGATCGAAATCCCACCACTACCGATGTTTTCACCATTCCCTCCACCACCACAACGTCATCCTCCATACTAGGTACCGAGCCTCTCCACACTTTCAAGTACCAAGCGTGCAACAATTCGAGACATTAATTCGGGAGTTTTTCTTTTTCTTTATTTTACTTTTCATTATTGTACTTTTCTTTTCTTTTTAATTTTCTTATCCCGTTATTTTAATGACTGTCTTGATTGTACTAAAATGCTTTGAAGACAAAGCTTGTCTTAAGTGTGGGGAAGGGGTTATTTACTTAAGGATGATGGTTGTTTGTCTTTTACTTGATTTTTTTTGTCTACATGCAATTGTCTTGAGATGATTAACATCTAATTGTGCTTGTTACGACTTTTGGAAAATCATAGACTTTACATGAATTGTGTGTTGGAAAAACATTCAAAGCATGCAGCGAAATTAGCGTGGTGGGCCCATTGTTTTAAGAACAACAACAATAAAAAAATTTAATCACTCATATAAACAGTTTATACAAACAAGAAAACCATCCAGAAACATTAACATACAATATTATTAATCATGCAACATATATATATAAATATACAATATATTTATATATAACACACAAACACAAAAATTCATGAACATAAACAATTATCTCTTGAAACCTATCAAGTGTCCTTGAGTTTTTTCGTATATTTATCGATCTTCCTGTCCAAAGCTTTGAGCACTCAAACCATGATCTTCCAGAGTGTTCTCTACACCTCAAGATGTGTGTGGGCACATAGAGAACATGAGTTTGTATTTTAGGAATCACAAGTATTTTTTAACACATGAGAACTTGGATTATGGTCTGAGAATAGCTATAATAAGGAAGAAGAAGAAAGGGTTTTGTTAGACAAAAACTCTAAGAACTATTAAGAATTGTGTATAGTGTTGTTGTGTATTTGTTTCTGTGTTATCTTCTCTTCTTCTTCTATATCATATATATATAGAGATTTATATTACCTTATTATTCCTAATAATAATAATAATAGTAATAAAATAATATCATAATGATGATAGGATTTGATTTAAGTAAATATCTAACTTACCGAACTTGAAAATACTATTTTCAAATTATTAAATAAGTAAATAAATAAAATAAAAACAACACTGATACAGTATCAGCATATTGATACACGCATGGCACAGTCCTTGGACTATGTCATGCGTGTATTGCTATATCCATTTTTAGGGATATTGCCTTTTTCTTTTATTTAATTATTTAACTAAAATCAATCTTCCACAAAATAAGGTATTTATTTTTTTTAAGGAAAATATGACAACCACATTTCAAAATTTAAATTTTAAATTCAAAATTGAAATTAATGAGCATCATTATCATCATCTTTTAAAATTAAATAAATCCAAAACTATATTTTACTTACCAATTTTATTTTCTCCCACTCAAATAAAATAATTAATTTCAAAATTTTATTTATATTATTTATATATGAATTTCGAAATTTACATATTTAAATTAATAAATATATATATTTTTTAAAATTAATAATTAATTTCAAATTAATTATTCAACCTCAATTATCATATAATTGTATACTTGACCCGAAGAATAAAATTATTCTCAAATTCCCAGATTACAGTTATACCATTGCATTAATTCTTACCTTGAAATGGTGTTGATAGAGCCACCATGGGGGCCTATGGACCTATAATATCAAGCTCCAATAAATAGTAGATTATTAATCAAAGGTCTTTGATTAAATAATTATATTTATTAATCTCATGATTACTCAACTATAAATATGAGATTGAACTCTTGATAATTATAAACATATATTTACTGAGTACTTTATTAAAAAAAAAATAAAGTGTCCATCGATATAATCATTACATACAGTGTTAATCCTCTATTAATGGTTCACAATTAAAAGGGAATAAAATTACTGTTTTACCCTTTTAGCTATATCTTGTTCTTAGAGTACCATTGACTTATTAGTGAAGGTTGTGTCACAATAAGTTTGCGACGTGAGTGCTCATAACCTTTTCAGTTCCAATAGCCAACCCAATAGGGAACCATTATTCAATCTATAAGAAGGTATAGATTTCATATTTGTTAAACTACGTCCCCAGCCATATACATCATTGAGTCCTTAGAATAATTGTTCTTAGCTTGATCATTCTGACAAACCTTAACGCATATCAAAGGATTAGATGACATACATATGAGTTCATAGAAACCTCAGGTTTAAGATCGTCGTGTATATGATCATCGTTTGATGTGTTTGATTAATACTATGAAACATTGTTTAAACAAGTATTAACAAATCACATCTGGTTCAATTCTACATACTCTCCGCATGCAAAATACCTCCACTAAAGTGTCCTACTACGCTAGCAACCCAGATCTAGGTCACATGTATTCATAATACTAGTGGACCGTACTAGCAGTAATTAATCTAAAGATTCCATAACTTTATTTTACTACGAACTGTTTTAAGTTTATTATCTTAATCTTGATCCTCTCATACCAATATGAGATTAAGACTACATAGATAAACTTTGGAATTTTTTAAAATTCACTTAATATTAACATATAATATCGGACATAGTCTATATATATAATAATTCAATTCAATTATTTATTTCATTTAAAATATTTGTCAACTACAATTTCTTTAGGGGCACTATTCCCAACATTGTGTGCTTGGCTCTTGTATATATCACTGTTTAGGCTTGATTTTTTCAAATTGATGCATGCATTGAATTAGTTTCCACCACTCTAGACCTTATTTGATAATCATTTGAGATGAAATCATAAGTTGCACACAATTAGGGAACTGATATAGGCCATATCTTTGGATCACATGCCATCATTGGTTGTTTACTATCTAGTACCAATTTTTGAGCTTTTGAGCCTAATTGATTTTTTCCTTTGATTCAATGTTATAACCTAAACAGTGGCCTCATCAACTAGAAATTGTATGTATACATCTCTATTCCCACCATACCATAGAAATAGTTGGATTTTGCTTCTTTTGTGGTGAAAAAGGATTTATGAAGAGTGATATGTAACAAAATATGGTATGGTTTATATGTTGATTTTTACAGAATGGTTATCTATTCCCCTAAGATTTGTTTACTTTCATTCCAAAAGAAAAGAGGGAATTAAAAAAAAATGAGCAAAATCTTAAGTGTGGGGGAATTTGAAGAATGGTTGGATTATAGAGATTAATGAGGAAGGTTGTGGACTAGGAAAGTAAAATGTAAATCTATGGTGTGATTTGAGCTCAAAATTGACTTCTCATCTACCTCCACCCTAGCTTTATATTACAAGCCTATAAAGACCTTTTGATCTCTAGATTGTATGTACTTAGATTAGTGGAGAATGATTATTTGGATAATTCTATGGAGTGGACATATAATTCTTAAAAATCATGATCATTGTGGAAACAAAATAATTTTCTAAATCATTGGCATTTATGAGTTTGATTGCACACACACACACACACATAAAAAGATCATGTTTGAGTAGTATTTGTACTGGAGTTGAAATTTTGAGGAGTGTGGAATCTAGTTCTTTTTCCTGGAATCACAATATTATAAGCAATTGTTGAAACTATCGCTAATATTCATCAAGACCAGTGTTCACATGACTTAGTGTATGCTCGAGGACAAGCATGAGTCAAGTGTGGGGGAATTTGATAATCGTTTAATTTGTTATACATTTGATGTCAATTCCCTCGACAAATTCACACATTTTATTGTTTGACTATCTTGTTTACTTAGCATTTGTGTTTCAAGGTTTTACAGGTAATAGAGCATAATAGGTGAATTTAGAGGTATGAACAGAGGGAAGGAATGAGTTGTGGAAGTGAAGAAAAAGAGAATTTGCAGAAAAATATTGTAGCACCGGGGAGCCACTATTCTAATGTCGCGTTGCCCATGGTGGAGGTTGTGGGAAAATTTGTCATATTTGCTCGTCGGCATTGATATTTAGCGATTTGAATTTTTCCAAGAAGCGTCGTGGTGCCACTATAGCAACGCAAGGGTGCCACTGAGGGAGTTTTACAAAGGTACTATATTCGTGTCGGGACGACACTATTCCAGAGATGTGGTACCGACTTTTGTTTTGGATTTTTTTTTTGTGTTTTCATTTAAATTTTAGAAACATATAAATACTTTTTGTCTAGTTTTGAAAAGGAGAACAGAACCTTAATTCCTAGAACGAGACAATTGAGAGAAATTGAGAGAAAAGGAGAAAAATCTTCTCGAATGGCGATTGTCAGAATCATCAATCCAATTCTTCTTCCCTTCTACTCTTTCTTACTTTCATGTTTTTAATTTTAGATTTTGATACTCAAGTTTCTATTGATTAGTTATTTTTAGGTTAAGGGCTATTTCAATGTCGTACACATGATTATCATTAATTAATAATAGTTTGATTTCTTTTATTCCAATTTATTAAATTGCTCATATGTTTCTACAATATTTGTTTATGATTATTACTTGCATCTTGGTTGGATGACTGCTGAATAGGATAGAGTTTTAATGGAGTGCCATTTTAGAATTGGTATTCATCTAATAGTTTAGGGCTCTAAATATTTGTGATAAGTTTTCAATTATTAATCATGTTAAAATTGTTTTTAATTGTGATGAAACATGTGACCTAGGTTGAATAAGTTACACTTGTTAGCTTGTTATCTAGAAAAATCTATCTCTATCATTTTTAAAACCTTAGGTGCTTTTTCCTTATGTTATTTAGTGGAAAGAGTTAGTTAATAGCGCTCACCTTTGACTAATTTGCATGTGTATTGTCTACAATTGTTATATTATGATGGAATGAATAATAAAACTTTGTTAATTAATGGTATGAAATGTTTAGTGGTCGTGAATTAGTTCTTAACTATCTTTTATAAATGTTAAATTCAATCTTTCAAATTTCGTTTGTGATTTTATTTTTGATAGTCAAAATTCTTTGTTAAATCTTTTGAATAATAAATTGAGTGATAGTGGGTTCGACTCGTATTTTACGACTATACTGAAGTAGTCGGTAAAATCTAAGTAGAAATAATTGTTAAATTTGATACTTTTAACGACTCCCATCATATGCAATGTTATTTCTGAGGAACAAAGTGCTTTTATTTGAATGTTTGAATACTATCAAACATAGAAAAAAAGGAAGGAAGGGCTATCTGGCATACAAGCCAAACATGGAAAAAGCTTATGACAGGGTAGATTGGAGTTTTTTGTGCGGAGTTATGGAGAAGATGGGGTTTTAGCTGGAGTGGATCCTCTTAATCTAGAGATGCATCTCCTCGGTCCGATATTCGATAACCGTGAATGGGGAGATTATAGAAAATATCACCCTAACCAGAGCCTTAAGAGAAGGTGATCCCTTGTAACCATTCTTATTCCTTATTTGTGGTGAGGGTCTATCGTCTCTTGTAAAAAGCGAGATTCAACTGGTTTATATCTCTGGCTTAAAATGTGGTCGTAGTGGTCCTAGCATCTCACATTTGTTTTTCACAGATGACATCTTCCTTTTCATCTGGCTCGGTATGAGAGAACACCTGGCCAGCTAGTTAATCTCTCAAAGTCGGCAGTTTGCTTTTCATCTCAGTTGTGTTAAGAAATGAACTAATTCTTGATTAGAGATTAATTGGTTTATTGTATTAGCCCTTTGTCTTTACTGTCATTGTATACCGTTAGGCTGTGGTCCCAATTCTAACAAATTGGTACTGTCAAAGTTTGTTAGAATATTCACCTTTTGCTCAATAGTGGCTGTACAAATCATTTCTGTTGTAACTGTAAAATATTCCAGAATGTACCATACAAGCATATAAATAGAATTTCGTCAGCCTCATTCCATTGAGCTGAGTTTTACACATTCTGAGACTATTCTTTATTTTCCTGTTTCTCTGTTTTTTTATCTTGGTATCAAAGCCAGGTTCTAGACGTGTGTCTCAAATGGCTGATAATATGTCTCAAGCCTCCTTTGGTAACGATGGTGACCAGCAACAGCAATCTGGCCCAAGTCAAATAACTCAGACTCCGGTTGTACTCTCTCCACCCGTCGGAAGTACTCTCACTCAGCACTTTGCCCTTAAGCTTGACAGAAATAACTATTCCTTGTGGAAGAATGTTGTAACAGCAATCGTATGTGGTCATCGCCTTGACGGCTATCTCACTGGTGCTCGGGTTCGTCCTGCTGAGTTCCTCCCTGCCGAAGATGATCAAACCCCTATGGTGAACCCTGCTTTCGACACCTGGATAATACAGGACCAGCTCCTGCTTGGCTGGCTCTATGGTGCGATGACAGAGAGCATTGCGACAGAGGTTATGGGCTGTGACTCATCTTCATCCTTATGGCATGCTCTTGGTACCTTATTTGGCTCTCATTCAAAAGCCAAAATGGATGAATATAGGACCAAAATACAAACCACTCGCAAAAGCAGTCTACCCATGGCCGAGTATCTTCGGCAGAAGCGCCAGTGGGCCGATGTGTTATCTCTTGCTAGCGACCCATATCATGAAAAATTGTTGGTTTCTAATGTTCTCTCTGGATTAGATATCGAATACTTGCCTATTGTTCTTCAGGTTGAAGCCCGTGGTTCCACTTCTTGGCAGGAATTGCAAGATATTCTTCTCAGCTTTGATAGCAAGTTTGAAAGACTTAGTGCCTTATCAGGATCGCACAAAACGTCTCCCAGTGACTCCAGATCTCCTCTCTCTGCTAATCTCACTGCTCGTTCTTCTGGGTTTCAAGGAGGCAGAGGCTCGTATCAATATTCTTCTGGTGGTCGTAACAACTCCGGCACTTCTCGCGGTGGTCCTGGGAATCGCAGTCGAGGCCGTGGAGGTCGCAGCAATCACACCACAAAACCTACCTGTCAAGTTTGTGGGCGTTACGGCCACTCCGCTGCAATCTGTTACAACAGATATGATGAGCAGTTCATGGGTACACCACCTCTCACTCCTAACACCTCTTTCAACAAAGGTACCTCCGGTCCTTCTGCGTTTGTAGCTACTCCAGACATGGTGGAAGATGCAGCTTGGTACGCAGACAGCGGAGCTACCAATCATGTGACTGCTGATGTTGGAAATTTGTCTCAGAAGGCTGAATACCAGGGTACGGAGCAACTTACTGTTGGTAATGGAAGTAAGATTTCAATTCGTCATGTGGGTAGTGGCTTTTTACAGTCTACTTCTAATGATAAATTAGTGCTTAAAGATGTTTTACATGCACCACATATTGCTAAAAACTTGCTCAGTATATCGAAACTAACTAGAGATAATAATGTCTCTGTGGAATTCTTTCCTACTTGTTTTGTTGTGAAGGACATGGACACAAAGAAAGCTCTTCTTCAAGGGACAATTAAAGATGGATTGTACCAGCTGGGAAATTGCAAGTCAGCTCGTCCTCAGCAACCCTCAAATACTGCCGTGTGTTATTTTTCTGGTTTAGTGTCCAAAACAAAAGAGAGCCAACATGTTGTTGAGCCTCAGGTTAATGCAATTAAGGACAAGTGGCATAGGCGTCTAGGCCACCCCTCCAATCGAGTCTTGCAGTTAGTTCTGTCTCATGTTGATGTAAAATCTTCAATTAATGAAAAACCATCTTTTTGCGAAGCTTGCCAGTTCGGAAAGGCTCATGCCTTACCTCATTCTTTAAGCATAAATCGTGCTTCACATCCTCTTGACCTCATCCATACTGATGTATGGGGTCCAGCACCTATAATGTCAAATACAAATTATAGGTTTTATATTCATTTTGTTGATGATCACAGCCGCTATACTTGGATATATCCTCTGAAAACCAAAGCTGATGCTTATGCAGCCTTTCTTCAGTTTAAGGCCCTTGTAGAAACCCAATTTACCCGAAAAATCAAAGCCCTTAGAACTGATTGGGGGGGGGGGGAGAATTTCAGGCTTTTCAACGTGCTGTTACAGAAAATGGTATTGATTTTCAGCATTATTGTCCTCATGATTCACCTTAAAATGGGAGAGCGGAGCGTAAACATAGACACATTGTTGAAATGGGTCTCACCTTACTTGCACAAGCCTACATGCCTCTAAAATATTTGTGGGATGCATTTCAAAACGTTGTGTATCTCATTAATAGGCTACCTACCATTGTACTTAAAAATTTGTCTCCATATGAGGTGCTACATTCCAAGAAACCCGATTATACATTTCTTAGAGTGTTTGGGGCTGCTTGTTATCCTTGTCTTAGACCTTATCAGACCCATAAGTTTCAATTTCATTAAGTTAAATGCATAAATTTGGGATACAGTAACTCTCACAAAGGGTATAAGTGTCTTAGTACAACGGGTCGATTATATATATCAAGGAATGTCATCTGTAATGAGAGTGACTTTCCCTTCAAATCAGGTTTTCTAAATTCTCATAAGGAAGAACAACATGTGTCTGTCAGTGTTCCATCTTGGTCTGTTCATTTTCCTGCTTCTCATGCAGCTCGCCCAGATGATACCACAAATTCTCCTGATATCCCAGCTGGTACAACACATTCAGAGCAGTCCCCTGGAGAAAGCTTCTCTGATTCACAACAGGTAACAAACATTGCTCCTGAATTATCTCAGCAGTCAATAAATGATTTGCCAACTGCTGTAACAGAGGAAAGTGCAGATTCAGATGGTTTTATTAGTGAGCATGAACCAGAAAATCAACCAGCTAGAAATGTCACCTTCGCTCCCACACATCCAATGACAACAAGATCAAAGTCGGGTATATTTAAACCAAAAGTGTATTTTGGACAAGCAGCTTGGCACGATGACAATGAGGAGCCACAGTCAGTTGAAGAGGCACTCCAGCATCATGGCTGGAATGAGGCTATGCAGAGGGAAATCATGGCTTTACAGAAAAATGAAACTTGGAGTCTTGTACCAAAACAGTCAGGTATGAACATAGTCGACAACAGATGGGTTTTCAGAGTAAAGAAAAATTCAGATGGCACGATAGAAAGGCTAAAGGCTCGGCTGGTAGCTAAAGGCTTCACGCAAAGACCCGGAATTGATTTTGGCAAAACTTTTAGCCCAGTAATCAAGCCCTCAACAGTTCGCATCATCCTAACAATAGCTGTGTCAAAAGGATGGGATATTAGACAACTCGACATCAACAATGCATTCCTCAATGGAAAACTTGAAGAGGCTGTTTTTATGAGTCAACCGCAGGGATTTGTGGATCAATCCAAACCAGATTTTGTGTGTAAGCTCAACAAGTTGCTATATGGTTTAAGACAGGCCCCTCGGGCTTGGTATGATCAATTGAGATCCACTCTTACAAGCTGGGAATTTCGAAAGTCTAAGGCTGACTCATCCTTGTTTTTCTTAAGAACGTCTACTCTTGTGATTATGGTACTCATTTATGTAGATGATATAATTGTGACAGGAAATGATTCAAGGAAGCTGCAAGATTTTATTGCTCGACTAAATTCCATGTTCTCTCTAAAAGATTTAGGACCTCTTCATTATTTCCTTGGCATAGAAGTTCACAGGGATGAGACTGGACTTTATCTCAGCCAAGCAAAATATATCAAAGAACTACTCACCAGGACAGCAATGCTTCATCTTAAACCATGCTCAACTCCCATGACAGTCGGCAAAGCTCTCTCAAAAACTGATGGTGAAGCATTAAAACAGCCAACACTTTATCGCAGCATCATTGGAGGATTGCAATACTTGACTCATACTCGGCTAGACTTGTCTTTTGTAGTAAATAAACTAAGTCAATATCTGCAAGCTCCTACAACAGTGCATTGGTCAGCAGCTAAAAGAGTACTGAGGTATCTTAAAGGAACCATTAATCACGGGCTTCACATCAAGTTCTCAGATCAGTTGTCCATTACAGGTTACTCAGACGCGGATTGGGCATGTTGCCCAGATGATAGGAAAAGTGTTGCTGGTTATTGCATTTATTTGGGAGACACTTTGGTATCTTGGTCTTCAAAGAAGCAGGCTGTGGTATCACGATCAAGTACGGAGTCCGAGTATCGAGCACTAGCACATGTGGCTGCAGAAATTTCGTGGATTCAAGCACTACTCAATGAGTTTCAGTTTCCTCTACAAAGAACTCCCATTAGCTGGTGTGATAATATGGGAGCTAGTGCTTTGGCAGCAAACCCAGTTTACCACGCACGTACCAAGCACATTGAATTAGATGTGCACTTTGTTAGAGACAAGGTATTAAAGAAGCAGCTGGAAGTTCGGTATGTGCCATCTTATGATCAGATCGCAGATTGCTTGACCAAGAGCTTAACACATCACAGATTTCACTTCCTTACAGACAAACTCGGAGTAGTTGAAACCCCTCTTCGTTTGAGGGGGAGTGTTAAGAAATGAACTAATTCTTGATTAGAGATTAATTGGTTTATTGTATTAGCCCTTTGTCTTTGCTGTCATTGTATACCGTTAGGCTGTGGTCCCAATTCTAACAAATTGGTACTGTCAAAGTTTGTTAGAATATTCACCTTTTGCTCAATAGTGGCTGTACAAATCATTTCTGTTGTAACTGTAAAATATTCCAGAATGTACCATACAAGCATATAAATAGAATTTCATCAGCCTCATTCCATTGAGCTGAGTTTTACACATTCTGAGACTATTCTCTATTTTCCTGTTTCTCTGTTTTTTTATCTAGTTGGACCCCATGCAATGTACTGATATGTCCTTGTTTTGCTTGCAGAATTAAAAGTGGCCTCTTTGAATCCATTTGGGATAGATTTTAGAGCAAACTATTTGGTTGGAAATCCAAACTAATCTCAGCGGGAGGAAGAGAAGTACTACTCAAATCGGTAATTCCATCTGTTCCCACTTATTCCATGAATTTATTTAGACTACCTGTTGCGTTGGTAGATTAGATACATAGACTATGTGCAAGATTCTGGTGGGGAGGTAATGAAAAGATGAAAAAAAAATGCATTGGTGTACATGGGTAAGAATGTGTTGGCACAAGAATGACGGGGGGTTAGGATTCTGAAACCTCTTCTTATTTAATTTAATCAAGCATTGTTAGCCAAGCAAGCAGCTCGAATATACAATTGTCCTGAGCCACTCGCTAGCAAGGTATTGAAAGGCCTCTATTTTCCCAATTCATCCTTCCTTCATGTTAAGGCTTCTCAGAGTGCCTCTTATCTTTTGAGAAGTTTGTTATGGGGGTGTGAGTTATTCATGGCAGGAGCTAGGAGCTAGGTGGTATGTGAATGATGGTTCGCTGGTAAATATTAAGGATTGTTGGATACCGAAAGTAGAAGTAGGTCAGACTCTCTCTTTTCATGGTCCTGATAATTTGGTGATGGTATGTGACTTTAAACATCCTTTGGGTGGGTGGAATTCTGAGTTGGTTGGCAAATAGTTTTCAAATGAGGAAGCTCGCATGATCCTATCTATCCCTTGTCCAATTACTCCGACATTTGATAGACTGATATGACATTATAAGGACTCAGGACTATACACGGTTAAAAGTGGGTATTGGAAGGTTGTTCGGGATTAGGGGTATGGACAAGCTTCATCATCCATGGGACAGTCGCCTTGGTGGAAGCTGTTATGGTCTCTTGAGGTACCTCCAAAGGTTAAAAAATTTATCTGGAAAGCTTCCTTGAAATATTTAACTACCAGTGATAACCTTGTGAGGCATGGTGTAACCACAAGAAAAATTTGTCCCATGTGTAACATTGCCTGCGAGACCACATTTCATGCTCTGTGGGGATGTCAGAGTTTGGATACCATTAGAAGCTTGTTGTCTATCCATGGTTTTGGCAAGATGCCCCAACTCTTTGAATTCTATGAGTTCCTGCTAGAGTGCATGGATACTCTCCCTAAACAAGAACTGGAGAATTTAGTTATAGTACTTTGGAGAGTATGGTTTAGAAGCAACAAATATGTCCATGATAGATACTTGATTGTGGATGAGTATGTCACTAGATGAGCACTGGAATATTTAGAGCGCTATCAAGTAGCTTAGATGGCAACATTTGTTTGACTGGAAGCAAAGGGTAGTAATATGCATGGATTTGAAGCTAACGAGATAATACAAATGGGTCACCAAGTGATTTTTCTTAATGTAGAAATGTAGACCGGGTAAATCTGGATAAAATGAAAATCGGGTTGGGGGCAGTCATACATGATCAAAATGGCTGGTGCTTGGGACCATTATCGATCCCTCAAATATCAACAATGCCACCACATATGGATGAAGCATCTGCAACGCTACAAGGAATGCTTCTGTGCTTAAGGTTGCGATACACACATATCATTGCTCGGACCGATTTCCTTAGAGTCTGCCAAGCTCTTCAAAATTTGAATAATGTTTTATCTGAATTTGGTATGTTATTCATGACAACAATGTGTTGAAGGTGCAGTTTAATACTCTTTCCTTCATGCATTGTAATAGGCGGAGCAATTCAATAGCTCATTCGCTTGGAAAATTGGTCATTACTTTAGAGAATACCACTGCATGATGCCATGGAAAATTGGTCATTACTTTGTTTAGCTTGTATGAGCTTTAACACTTCAGTCGTCTTTTAATGAATCATATCTTCATTTAAAAAATAATAATAAGGAGCTCAAAAAAAATAAAGAAATAGAGTTTTCAGATAGTATTTCTCGTATTTGGGAATTTTTCCTTTTGTTGATCTGAATTTGCGGCTTAAACTTTGTCATTCCAACTTGCTGCATTTATGTGTATATTATTCATTACTATAAGTATTTTTATTACTACCTTTTAAATTTTATTCTATGGGAAATTTCATGTTATATGCATGATAATTTTGAACTTTTTTAATATACCGACATAAGTTACTATCTCAAATATATGACAATTTCAATTTTTTAGACAAAAATACCCCTAACATTCAAACACTCATTTTCTCTCTCAATCTGAACTTTCTTTCTCTAACATCACGCATTTTCTTACTCTCTCTCTCTCATTCTAATATTGTAGATCTCGAAAAAATATCAAAATTAGAAAAGAAAATCATCTGAAACAGATATTTGGGTGAAAAACTATGAACCTCCAAAGTTTTCATCAAATTTCAGTACAGAGCATCGATTTTGCATCGAAATTATATCGAAAAAGCATCGTTTTGGCCAAAAATCAAACTTTCATGATTCCATCGCAACATCATCGAAACACCATTGATTCTGCATCGAAACATCATCGATACACCATCGAGTTTGCATCGAAACACCATCGATTTTGCATTGAAAAAGCATCGTTTTAACGAAAAAATAAGTTTTCATGTTTGCATTGCAAGAACATCAAAACACCATCGATTTTGTATCAAAACACCATCGATTTTGCATTGAAAAAGCATTGTTTTTGCCAAAAATCAAGTTTCATGATTGCATCGCAAGAACATCGAAATTGCATCGAAAAGGCATCGTTTTGAGTAATTTAGATGCTTTTTTTTATGGTGTTTCGATGCAATTTTGCTGCAAAATCGATGGTGTTTCGATGCTCTTGTAATGCAATCATGAAAACTTATTTTTTGGCCAAAATGACGACTTTTCGATGCAAAATCGATGGTGTTTCGATGTCAAATCGTTGGTGTTTCGATACAAAATCAATGGTGTTTCGATGCAAAATCGATGGTGCATCGATGATGTTTCGATGCAATCATGAAATCTTGATTTTTGTCTAAAACAATGTTTTTTCGATGCAATTTCGATGCTCTGCACTGAAATTTGACAAAAGTTTGCAGGTTCATATTTTTTCACTCAAATGTCAGTTTCAAATGATTTTTTTTTTTAATTTTGGTATTTTTCGAGATCTACAAGATTAAAATGTTAGAGAGAGTGAGAGAATGAGAGATGTTAGAGAGAGAAAGTTTTGATTGAGAGAGAAAATAAGTGTTTTGAATGCCAGGGGTAATTTTGTTTAAAAAATTGAAATTTTCATATATTTAGGATAATAATTTATGTTGGCATATTAAAAAAATTTATTAAGTTATTATGCATATAACATAAAATTTCCAAATAGAAAAAGATGTCTCTTTGGCGGCTTTGTTTTTCGTTATTCTATTAATATCCCTTCAATAATTGTTGAAGATTTTAAACGACCATCTTTTAACTAAAAAATTTATAAATCAAAGGTAGAGTGCCCATGTGACTAGGGCTATGCAAATTTTTTACAATCCGAATAATTCGCCTAAACCAACTCGAAAAAACTGCCAAAAAACGCAACCTGAATAAACCGACAAAAATTTAAACCGCCCAATTGTTACATTGGGCGGGTTGAAAATAATTATCAACCCGCCCAACATAATCCAACCCGTCCAATTAAGAGTTCACTATTTTTTTTAATACATTTAAATATATTAATATATTATCTGCATAATTTAATTAATTAATTAAGTTTTGTTTTATTTTTTTGCTATAAATTCAAAATATTGTTTTAAGCTTAAAAATGTAATTTGGAAAAAAAAAATCTTCTCACTTCGGTTTGGGCGGGTTGACCCGACCAACCCACCCAAACTATTAGACGGGTTAAAATAATTTTTTTTCTTATTTGGGCAAGTTACGGGTTTACTTTTCCTAACCCGATTATGACATTGGACGGGTAAAAATGTCTTGTAACCCGACCAACCCGCCCAATGATCAGCTCTACATGTGACCCTATTATTATTATTATTATGTATTCTAAAAACTTATTTATAAAATTATGATAGTATAATTTAATGGTGTGATATTTTTATTTTATTTTATTTATCATAGATTTTACTTTTAACTATTATTATGATTTATTTAGTTGCGACAGGTTTCTTATCTAACTAAGTGATGCGTGTTGTAAGCCATATAAAATTTAACAACTTTTGCTTTTAGATTTACCAACTATTTCAGTATAGCACGAATCGAACCCACAATGATTACTAATTTCAATTTATTATCCAATTTAACAAAATTAATAAAAGGGATTTTTATGATTTATTAAAATAAAAACAAAACAATAACGATAATAAGGTAATTGACTAAAGATATAATGATTAAGTAGCTAAGATGTCATTCTCCAGCACTAAACAATCATTCAAGCAACTAGTAATATCATTGAATTTTATTCCCTACCAAATTACTAACCGTAGATAATACGAAATTGTCACTACCTCAATCTCACAATATAATTAATTAAAGCAAATACTCTTACAATACAACAATTTTCACTTTTAATGACACTCTATAATGACTTACACCAATGGTGTAAGACATTAAAAGTATTAAGGGATATTTTAACTCTAAAGGTGTAAGTCATTAAAAGTTCTTGTTTATAAGTAAGTGGGTAAGTCATTAAAAATGGTGGGAGACGTTATTTAGAATAAATTAAAAAATCATAATATAATAATTAATTTATATATAAATATCAGATTTTGGGGGCCTCTAACGTCTTCCATCGGTAGACGTGGAGTCTTCTAATGTCTCCCCTGGGAGGACGTGCTACATCAGACATCTCCCTAGGGGAGACGTTAGATGTCTCCATGTCTATCAATGGGAGACTTTAGAGGCCTCCCCTGTATATATCCCTATTTCCTTCTTCTTCCCCAAGCCACACGAACCAGAGGCCGAGTACAGTGATTTTGGGCGATTTCTGGTGCATTTTTGGGCTATTGGAGTTCCGATTTTGGCCAATTTTGAGCTCTAAAATCTAATTTCTGGTATGTTTTTAAGATTTAATTAATGTATAATAGTTAGGATAGTATAATTTTTATTTTATTTAATTATAGTTGGTTAATATTGAGCTTTTAGGGTTTTTGTATGTTGCGATTTTGGGTGATCTTGACTCGATTTCAAGCATATTTGAGGTAAGATTTCAATATTAAAACAATCCATTATAGTTAGAATGATATAAAGAATTAGTTTTGTGCATTTTTTTATATGATTTGTGGGTCTATTAGAAATATTTGTTTAAAGTATGAAAAATAATTTTAATGAAGATTTGAGATACACAATTGTTTACTTTTAAGATGATACCACATTATTTACTATTTTTAATTTTTTTTTACTATTTAATTCGAAAATTGTAGATTTTTTAATTATTTTTTTAAGTTGATTAAGTATATATATGTCTAAAATAAGGAAAATAATTTAATTTAATTTTACATACTAAATTGCATGTATAGATATAAGTAATTCAAGTATATATGTTTATGATTTTTTATTTATATTATTATTTAATTAAAAAATAATATATATTTTATTAACATTGAAGTATGTTGATTATGTATGTTTTTTTAATTTATTTAGTAATCTTTTATTTATTAAATAATTTAATTTTGTAGGTTGTGGTTTTAACAAGAGATATTTTTGCCTCAAAATTTCTATTTCAAGCACACATTTGAGGTTTTTAAGTTTCTAAAATTACAAAAATAAGTTATTGTTAATCCAATTATTTAGTGATATTTTTTTAGTAATCTTTTATTTATTAATTAATTTAATCGTGTAGGTTGTGAATTTAATAGCAAAGTGCATTGCAAAGTGAAGTAAATTTGCTAGCTAGGATTATTAATTGCAAGAGGTACGTACATCATCTAATTTTTTGTTTTAGTATTATTAAATTTTTGTTAGAGGAGTTTGAATATCTTAAATATTCATTCATAGTGAAGTATGTTCTGAGATTAAAATTGTGTGTTGCGGTGATAATAGAAGGTTGAGAACTGAGTGTTTTAGTAAAGTAGGTTCTGAAAAATATGTTGGTCTGCTGCGGAGCTATAAGAAAGAAACTTATTGTGTGTTTTTTAAATTGTTTGACTTGTTGTTAATAGATGGTTAGATCACTATTATATGGGAAATGCTACTCGATTTTGTATAGAATTATGTATTGTATCATTATATTTGAATTGTTTTGTGCTTATTTGATTGGATTTGATTAGATTGACATATGGCTAGGTTACTAATATAGAAGAATTACTGCCCAATTTTTTGTATGTTCGGTTGTATGCTTATTTAGTTTTGTTTGTTTAATTTTTCATAGACATATGAGAAGATATGGATAGAAAATGGATGTCAGCGAATAGGTTATCTGTGGAATATAAAAACGGGGTCATTTTGTTCTTAAGATTTTGTTCGGAAAATGTGAAAGACCTAAAATTTTATGCTTGCCCATGTGTTAAGTGTGGAAATGTAAGTAAAATGGATCTTAGTAAGATCAAACAACACTTATTTTTCAATGAAATCGATAAAATTTACACAGTTTGGTATATGCATGCGGAGAGAATTCATGTCGCTCCAACTCCGCCAAGTAGACCCAATGAACTGAGGAGGAATATAGTGGAGGAGAACTTGGATACATTAAATGATATGATTGATGACACACATTATGGATCCAAAGTAGACCCAGATAAGTTTGAGACACTACTTAGTGATGCTGAGAAACTGATTTATCTCTGTTGTAAAATATTTACAAAGTTATCTGTAATGCCCCAAATTTCCTAATAAGGTTTAGGACTTTGATTAGGAGGCCAGGAGAGCCATAATTGATTTATTATGTTATTAAATGGTGATATGCATGTCTATGTGAATTATATTATAATATGATGATAAATGCATGCATGTGGGTCCATTTTTAATTATAATGGCATTTTGGTAATTTGGCATGTTGAGGGCGTAATTGTGTATTTTCATGCATATGGGGAATTAAAAATAAGACCACATAATATGTGGATTTTTTTGAGCCATTCGGCATGAGACGATCATGGAATGCAAGTTATCGGTCTAGTCATAATGGGGTTAGTTCGGGGCTCGGGGTGAGTCTTAGGGTGATTTTAATGATTAGAGTGTTGCCAGGAATTAAAGGGTAATGGGATATGAATTATTAGTGTTTGAGAATATCGAGAATAGCGGGAATTGAAGTATGTTAATTTTAATTAACGAAATAGTTGGAAAAGGACAATTTTACCCTTGGGAGCCTTTAGAAACCTTTATTTGACGTAGGGGTATTTTAGTCTTTTCACCCCTAGGATTGATATAAGCCATTGAAGGTTGTAGAATGTTGAAGAAAACAGAGCATTGAAAACACCTCTCCCGTACACCGTTTCTCTTCCTTGTCTTCTTGAATTTTTGAAGCCCAATTTGAAGAATCAAGCTAGGAATTCAAAGGTTGGAGCTTAGAAACTTAGTTCATCCATTGAAGAGGACTCAAATCCAGCTTGAGGTAAGAATTCATCCATGAACTTTGGCTATACTCTGTTTTCTTATGGTTTTCAGTCAAGAAAATTTGAAGTGGTTAGTTGGGAATTAATGGAATTTTTTGAGTAAGGTTGCTTAGGTTTTGATGAGGGTGTGATATAGATGAAGTTTTGGGGTTGAATTTGATGTTTTGATGATGTTTGGGATTGGTTTGGAGGTTTGGTTTTCAAGGCAAATCGCAGGGGAGAAGACTAGAAAAATTTATGGTCTGCAGGTGGCGCCCCAGCGCCACTCCTGGTGCCACAGCGCTAGGCAGGGCAAGGAGCTGGACCTCTCTGACTTGGAGCAGCGCCTCAGCACTACCAAGCAGCGCCCCAGCGCTAGTCCACTTTCCAAGAAACCTATTTTTGGGGTTTTGGATGATTTTGGGGGTTCGGGAGGTGGTTCCACTACACCGTTTGGGTGATTGGGAGTTCCGAGAGTGCGGGATGGATCCTGAGAATGAGGTTTTAGATTGTAAACCTTTTTATGATTTATTTTATTGATGGGATTCCATATTTGGTTATGACTAGGTGACTGCTAAAGGATCAAAGGATTGATCGTTCCCAAGGGTCGTTCTTTTACTAATTCTTGCTCGAACCCGAGGTAAGAAAACTGCACCCTATATATATATATATATATGACACACGTGGTTGTTATTGAGGCATGTCGAGTGTTTAAATGTGATGCATGAGAAACATGAAGTTAGGGCATGCCATTAATGTTAAATGTGAGATTGATCAGAGCTTGAGTCTCTGTGTTTGTGCATGATTCTAATTATGCTAGCAATTGTTAAGTAAGCATGATGAATGCCCTGTATTTGGATATTTGACATATGATATATGCCTGGTAGCACTACTTACTTGTGCGTGTTACTGACCTAAGAGTCAGAAGCGGCATAAGCATCATGAACGCAGAGCCGATAAAAGATTAGATCTAATCAACATTGGCATTGAATGACTCATATGGAGCATTAATGCTGGACCGACCCTATGTTCGATGAACATTGGCATTTAATGACTCATATGGAGCAGTAATGCTAGACCGACCATAAGTTCGATGAAAATTATAAGCGCTTGCCTAGTTATATGATTAGTTGCTCAGAGCCGGGGCCAAAGGCCCAGGTGACCCTATCGTCACATGGCTCAGGGAGCGGTACCCACGGTTGAGACCCTATGGTCACTCCCTTTTTGCCTAGTTCTATGACTAGTTACTCAGAGTCGGGGCCAAAGGCCCAGGTGACCCTTTCGTCACATGGCTAAGGGATCGGAATCTCACGTTAGTGACTCTATGGTCACTCGGTAGGTTTATGTTGGTGACTATTTCATCAAATACCTATCTTCTTTAAGCTAGTGAAAGGATCACTTATTTGTAAAGCCCAGGTGACTGTATCGTCACGGGGTTAGTGGGAACGGAATCCACCTTAGTGACTTTTACAACTGTCACTCTTTTATTTAGGGCTATAAGCCCAGCATGGTTACCGGAACCACCAGTGTTAAATCACTTATTTGATTAGGATTGACTTGATAGTCATCCACTCAGGAGGGCAGGATTCCTTATCCTGGATACCCATCATTGTTTGAATTTATTTGCATGCGTGATTATGGCTATTATTTCTAGGCATGCACTTTATGATTTGATGACTTGTTATTACTGTTCATGAGCATATTGAGTTTTCTTGTTGGGCTTCGGCTCACGGGTGCTATGTGGTGCAGGTAAAGGCAAAAGAAAGCTGGACAATCCTTGAGTTGGAGAGCTTAGGTGACGATGTGTACATATGCGGCTGCTCGACTGCCATGGCCTAGGGTTGAAAGAGGAACTAGGGTTAAATCCTGTTTTGCCGCTTAGATTGGCTAGTTGTAAATATTTTCTTGTAATAGACCTTTAAATTATATTTTTGGGATCCCAATGTATACAGTAAACGTTTTAGTGAAACGTTATATCTTAACCAAAATTTTTAATCCTAAACTGCTAATCATACTTAGTTACATGATTATGGCCAAATGACTCGGTTAGCGAGTTTAGCACTGTTTAAAATGCACACTGTAACGGTCCCTGGAGTTAGGGGGTTACATTATCTGCGCTTCTTAGGTTGTACAATTTGAAAGCTAGACACGGTTGGAGTGATAAAGGGATGAATGATCTACTTTGTTTTTTGAATGATTTGTTGTCGAAGTGTAATGAAATTCCAACTTCATTTTATGAAGCAAAGAAAACATTATGCCCATTAGGCATGCAATATGAAAAAATTCAGGCATGTTCTAATGATTGCATATTATATTGGAATGACTTTGCAGATGCAAAAATGTGTCCTACTTGTGGTGAGTCGCGATGAAAAAAGAATAGAAATGGTGAGGATGTCAAGGAAGGAGCACCTACCAAGGTCTTGTGGTACCTTCCTCCTATTCCTCGTTTCATTTGGTTGTTTAGAAATGTTGAACATGCTAAAACTTTATCGTGGCATGCTAATGAGAGAATAATGATGGTAACTGACACCCTAGCTTGGAAGAGGGTTGATTTGAAGTGACATTGTTTGGAAATGAATATCGTCATATTCGTCTAGGTCTTTCGACTGACGTGATTCATCCACAGACTTCTCTTTGTAGTAAGTATAGTTGTTGGCCTGTCATGCTTGTCATTTACAATCTACCCCCATAGTTGTGCATGAAGAGAAAGTTTTCCTTCTTGACCTTGTTGATATCAGGACCTAAATAACCTGGTAATGACATTGACGTATATTTGTCGCCTCTTATCGATGATTTGAAAACTTTGTGGGATGAAGGGGTTAAGGTTTATGATTCGTATAGGAAAATAGAATTTAATCTTAAAGTAGTATTGTTGTGGACTATCAATGACTTTCCTGCTTATGAAAATTTATCTGGGTTTAGTGTGAAATGATATAAGGCTTGTTCTGTTTGTGAAGAAGAAACATATTCTGAATACTTAAAACACTCCCGAAAAGTATGTTATATGGGCCATAGGAAGTTCTTGACTAGTACACATAAATATCGAACTTGGAAAAAGACATTCAATGGTGAAAAAAAGTTTGAGGAGGCTCCTCAACCTTTAAATGGGAGTGAAGTACTTGAGATGATGTCTAAGATCATGTTCAAGTTAGGTAAGCCTAAAGTTTGTACACCTACAAAGCGGAAGGGTCGTGGGAAGACTAAGGTTGTGGAAGAGCCTAATAGTTGTTATAAAAAGAAATGTATTTTTTCTGAGCTTGAATATTTGCAATTCTTACTTGTACGCCATAATTTAGATGTTATGCACATAGAGAAAAATGTATGTGATAATTTGATTGGAACTTTGTTGAATATTCATGGGAAAACTAAGCACGAGATTGTTGAGAAAACTTATACAAGATCTTGTTTATTTTCATGTAAATCTTATATTGAACAAATTAATATGAGACAACCTATAACATGTTTCTAAAATTGAATTCATACAGAGATAATGATAAGAACGCTTAAGTTATTGTGCAGCAGAATGATTGAGTCCTTCCTTCAGTTTCATTAACCCTTGTATCCTTTCTGTCGCAGGGTATCACCAAAAAACTAGACCGTTCATTAATTTTCTTCACATTCTTCCAAAGTATCCTTAGAATCACCTAGACTAGAGCGGGAAATTCTCCACACATGAGATAGACACAAAGAGAAGAAGAATAGAAGAGAAAAATTGAGGCTTAGAAAAAGACTTATGTTGTAGAGGGAATCTAAAACCTAGAGCATCAAGAATAGATCTTCTGATTTTCTGTCAGATAGTCTTTTTGTCATCTACAACATCTGTTTTCAATTCTCACTTAGCATTCCTTTTATAGGCTCAGTCAGACTATTTATTTTAATTTAAAAAATCAATAAAAGAATAGATAATTATCAGCTCTAGGTCGAAATTCTCATGGGCGTTAGGCCCGTGAAATTTCTCATTTAATTATAAGCCTATTGGACTTAAAATCAAGACATGTATTATTTCCTATTGATTTAATTAATTAAATCCTTTATCAATTTAATTATTTACAATTTGAACCTTGATTTAAACTTATTTATTATTATAGACACCAATTTGTCTTAATTAATAAATCTGCCCTAAAATCTCTTTTCTTCTCTAAATTGTATAGCTCTGTGAAACTATCCAAAAATTGAGTTGGTCAACTTTGATAATTCTAATTGATAATTAAATCAATTAATTGAGACTATCTAGAAGATTTTATCCAAGGTACAGTGGGGACCATGGGCCTATGAAATCAAGCTCCAATAAGTTATCATAAATTTAACAAATAAATTTACTAACTTATCAATTCCTAGTGACTCCACTAAAGACTCATAATTGCACTCTTGAATTCATAGAATACTCTATAAGCAATATAGATACGTTATTAATTATCCATTGTTACAACCATAATTGTCACTCAATCCTCTATAGATGCTTTACAATGAGATGGGACTAAAATACCATTTTACCCCTCATTATATTTTATCCTTAAAACACTTAGCTCCTTGTAAATGATATTTCAGTAAACTAATATTAATTACTGAAATGAGATCTCTATCATTTAGCACCTTGAACCAAACTAAAAGGAAACCATCATTTCACTTCTTCATCAGAAGCTATAGATGTTCATATCTATGATTAACACTCCCACTCAATTATAGTACTGAGTTCCCAAGATGTAAGTATGGGCTAGTCCGTAGGGTAATCTGGTAACGAACAAATCAAAGATTTCAAATAATACAACCAGTTAGAATACTAACCACTTAGAATTGAGATTTAATTGACCTATGGTCAACTATATGATATGATTAGAATATATAATAATGGTATGTTTACTTATTCTATCTATTGTCAATATCGGTCCAATCCGATGTAACAAATACATCTGATCTTATCTACTTTGCTAATGTTTTGGAAAGAACATAACACTGCGATGTGTAAGTAGATCATATTGTAGATTGGCAAGTCAGTGTAAATCTTGTGCACTGACTAATCTTAGGACTAACTTATTTTGAACATATAATCATATTTATATTCCACTGTGATTATGTCACTATAAATATGATTAGCTATATGCTCGAGATTTAATGGAAGTTTATATTAAACAAATAATCATGAAAATAAAACATGTGAGCAAAGTGATTGACCAAGTCAGAAATTGATTTTTATTCTTTTATTGATAATAAAATGAGATTACAAAGAAATTGAGTTTTAATTAGGAAATAAAACCCCAACAGGGATTAAGGTTAGACAATACTTGGCTACAATGGGTATACGTGAAAGATTAACTTCGAAAATAGATAAGAGACGAACATACTTGCCTCCTTCTGCTTACACCCTCACTAAAGATGAAAGAAATGAAGTTTGTTCCTGTCTATTTAATGTAAAAGTTTCAAATGGCTACTCATCAAGTATAAGGTCATTGGTATACATGAAAATTTGTACTCTGAGTGGTATGAAATCTCAAGATTGTCATATTCTAATGCAACATTTACTACCAGTGGAAATTCGATCCGTCTTACCTCAAAAACTTCGAGAGATAATCACAAGGTTATGTTTGTTTTTCAAGTTATTGTGTTGTAAGGTGATTGATCCTATTAAGTTACCCAAGTTACATGATGAAATTGCTGAGGTCTTGTGTGAGCTAGAGAAATACTTCCCACCTTCCTTTTTTGATATAATGTTCATCTTACAATTCACTTGGTTAGAGAATTGAGATTTTGTGATCCCGTTTATTTAAGATGGATGTATCCATTTGAGCGATATATGAAGATTCTTAAGGGGTATATCAGAAATAGAAGTCGCTCAGAAGGGTGCATTGTGGAATGTTATATTACAGAAGAGGCTGTTGAATTTTGTTCCAAATACATGGCTGGTGTATAGAGGATTGGGGTAAATGAAGTTAATAAAGTTGAGATTCAGAGTCGTCGGGGTAATGTTATATGCGCAGTGAGTCAAGATGAACTAGATGAAGCACATCGTCTAGTATTGCAAAATATTAATGAAATTCAGCCTTATATCGAGTAAGTTTATCTTCATAGATATAATGCATATGCAATGTAAATATGTGATAACTTTCATAATTAGTTCACTAACAGCATATTTAATTTTGAAGGGAACATTTTAACTGGATATAGATAAAATTTCCATCAAAGTCAAGGAGCCCCAAATGGTTACAAGACAAACATTATCGTACTTTTAGTAGTTGGATAGAAAATAAGGTGTATTATGTTGATTTTTTTATTTTATTTTTAGTATATAGTAAGGTACGTTGCTTGACTAGTTTTATTTTTATTAGGTTGCCAGAGAATTGAAAAACACATCAAATAATGTGTTAGACATTGTTAAGTGGATCTCTCGAGGCCCTTCTTATAGAGTCATCAAGTTTTCATCATATATAATCGATGGTACACAATTCAATACTAGGGAGCTTGATATCAATAGAACCACAAAAAATAGTGGTGTTAGTCTATTCGCTAGAACTATGCAAATATATAGTGTGAAAGACAAAAATCCTGTTCAAAGTGATATGACTTTCTATGGAGTAGTTAAAGAAATTTGGGAGTTAGATCATATCACAACTCGAGAACCTGTTTTCTTTTGTGATTGGGTGAAGAGTGACAATGACATAATATATCAAGATTTTGGTTTCACATTAGTAAACCTAAATCGATTAGGGCACAAATCTGACCGATTTATAATGGATGCACAAGCAAAACAAGTGTTTTATGTGAATGACCATTCAGACAATCAATGGTCAATTGCGCTTATAACGCCAATGAAAGAATCGAATACCAAAGATGGTGATTTGTATGATATACCTATTGAAGAAGAATCAATCACATTCACCTCACTAATATGTAATGATGAAATTGATGGTGATGGTGTTTGTTTCCGTGATAATGGTGAAGGTTTATAAATTGATAACCTCATGTGAGGTATAATATGATTATGTTTGTCATACTTGCAAAAGTGAATTTGGTTTGTTTATGATATGTTTTTGTTTGTCACATTTTTTTCTAATTATATACATCTAACTTATCATAATGATTTTCATGTTTCACAGATGTCAGATCCTTTCGATGATAGTAATGAGGAGGAAAATCCTCAACAAAATCTTGATACTCTGCCAGAGATTACAGATGAGAAAAATGTGCGAGGATGCACATGGATGAATAAATTGATTAAAAATAGAAGTGAAGGAAATATTATACCTATAAAGTTCAATTAGTATGGTCAAGTAACAGGTACTGCAAGAAGTAATCATTCTTCAACGTTGGGTTCTATAGTGAGAACTATGGTGGCCATCAACTGTAAATCATGGAACGAAGTTCCAGCGGAGACCAAAACAAATATTGGGATTTAATGAAGGTATGATTTAATTACTTCTATTTTACTTAAAGATTTTAAAATATGTCATTTAATATGTTTATTATTTCAAAAACTTTTTCAGTTGGAATATAGCTCCAAAAAGAAGACAATGAAAGATGCAGAATAGATGTTCAGACAATTGAAGACTGACACGACAAGGAAACATATCTACAATGCTTTAGAGAAAAGACCAGACAAGTATCCACCTAGGAAACCACATGGATTTGAGGACATCATAAATGATGAGCAATGGTTAGAATTTGTCAACTCAAGATTAACACGAGAGTGGAAAGATAAGAGATTACAGATGCAAAAATATCAAGCAAAGAACAAATACAATCACAACCTATCTAGAGGAGGCTACGTGCGTGTGGAGGAGATGCTTCAACAACAGACTAGGTAACAATTATCTGATATTGATAGAGCTGACATATGGACACTGGGTCGATCGAAGAATAAAGAAGGAGAAATTATTGGAGAGGCAGCTGAGGTTCAATAAAACATTGTAAGTTTTTATATATATACTGTTACTTGCTATATTCATTATTAATTTATATTTTGAACTTATATAAATCATATTTATTTATATATAACTAACTCAAATTAATTACTTCTATTTTACAGGCTCCTTATCGAAAACTCATCGAGGAGGGTAAATGGGAACCCCAAGGCCTTGATGATGTGTTGATGAGGGCATTGGGCACCCTCAAGCCATGAGGGCATGTTCAGAGTAAAGGTCACAATGTGTCCCCCACATTATTTTAGGATACTCTGAAACCTACCAACATGAAAGAGAAATCGAAAGCTATTGGTTCGGCTAGAGCTATGAGAATTGAGTTTGAGGAAAGAATTCGTCAACAAGAAGAACGACATCATCAACAAGAAGCGCGTCTAGAAGAACGTTTTCGTAAACAAGAGGGAATGTTGAGATTTTTCATGGCCCAACAAAGCGGTTCAGGATCCAATATTGGAGTCCCACCATTTGTTCCCAACCCACTGGTGCCATCTTACAATGTGACCAACCCACCAGCACCATCTTACTATGTGCCCGACCCACCAGCGCCATCTTACCATGTGCTCGACCCATTAGCGCCATTTTACTATCAACCCGACCCAATATCACCATTTGTGCCTAAGGTAATTTCAATTTGATAGTTGAAAATGATTATGTATGTACATGCACACACATATATATACATCATGCTACTTATTATAATCTGCGGGTATCTAGTTGTCAGTCGCTATTGGTTTGCTATCCAATATTGTTGCATCAAGCAAACTCATTGACAAAGAGTCAGGTAACAACTACCAAGTGGTGATTACTGACGCTATTAATTCGGCAGCGCCTGTTCCTTTTGCATATCCTAATCAAAATATGTACATAGTCATTCAAGCTATTGAACATCCTATATCACGGCCTAAGGAATTGGTCATCGTATCTGATGATATACATGAACAGGTGATGTATCATGCTTATATAATCATATTTGTTATTATATATTTCAATTTGTTTATAAATTTTTTAATTATTAATATTATTTTACAAACTTGTTCTAGAAGTAATAACATATCAGAACGACTAATTGCTCCCTCAACACAACGACCACGAAAAATGATACAACGTTTGGGTGATTCTTTGACACAAGACACTAGTCCTTTGGAACATATATACAATATCATATCTCGTTGGGATGACAATGACTATGTCAATCCAGTCATAGATGAGGATGTATTCGGTCAGGATATTTCAAGTCTATACGTATGCAAAGAGGACATACTTCAATTTATTCGAATGGAAAAGATTGGACAATGAGTTGTCGTTTGCTACATGAGGTATTTCACAAGTTGTTTAATTAACCTTTATTATTTGATTTATTTTAACAACAAATTTGCCAAATTATATTTTTGACTACTTTTTTTCTGAATAGGTTGTTATACAATTTTTTGGTAGAACAAAGACGCCAAAATAAGTTTTTATTTGTCAATCCTAATGTTGTGGCCACTAAAGGAAGTTCATTCGAAGAGCGTATTCAAGGCATGTTCAAGCGCTGTCGTCAATTAAGATCAAGTGAGCAACTTATGATTGTCCCTTGGAACCATGGGTAAGTTAAAAAATTTGTTATTGTCAGATACTTAGTCCTTATAAAATTTGCATTTGACTTATATCTAGTATTGTTTTTCTTGTGTAGTGAGGATTGGATGTTGATTGTATTAGCCCCATATGCATATTACGTTTGTTGTTGTGATCCAGTGAACTCAAAACTGGAAAACCGTGAAGAAATTGTGGCAGCAATAGTCAATGCTTTCAACCTTTTTCTGACCAGTCTACCAAAACCTCCCGAGATTCTAAATAATATAGAAATTGTGCAACTGAAAGTAAGTATCTATGACTTTAATTATTTTGAAAATCACTTGAATTTTACTAGTATTCTTTATATTAATTACTTGACCTTTTATTTAAATATTAGTGTCCACACCAACCAAACAATATGGCATGTGGATATTATGTGATGGGGATGTTGAAGGATTACATTAAACATTCACGACCTAGACGTTACTTGAAAAAAGAGGTATGTATATATTTTTATACAATGTTAACAATTTTTTTTTTTTTTGGTAAGTAAGCAAATTTATTTATAGAAAGAAACACCAATACAACCTATATCCTCCCAAAAAGGGAAACCCAACCAAAACAGAGACTAACAGCTGCTATACAATTAAATTCTCAAACCAGATTTTATCTGATTCTGAAATGCTATTTTTCACAAAATTATACCCTCTATTCTTAACATCCATTTTAATGTGTCTAACTGTACAATCTATACTCTGCACTTTATCCTCCCATAAGGCCAGATTTCTAACCCTGCATAAGTGATATATAGATGCCGCTAAACCAGAAGCGAACATCCACCTTCTGAATCGAGACAGGTGCTTTCCTCTGGCAATCCATCTCAGCAGCTCGTGTATGTTCTCAGCATTCGAGAGCCATCCCAGCCAGAGCTTAATTTCCATAATACAACTCTTGCTGTAAAAACAAGAGAAAAACAAATGACAGATATTTTCTGAAGCATTATCACATATCAGGCAACTATCTGAGCTCACAATCCCCATGTGGTGAAGCCTATCTTTAGTTTTTAGTCTATCCAATTTTGCTAACCAAGTAATGAAAGCATGTTTAGGAATAACACAAGCACTCCAAACGATTCTTGTCCAGAACATCCCATTCCTAGTCAAGCTCAACATCATATCATACACATCCTTGATCCGATAATTCATAGAGATAAAGGTTGGATAGGAAAAATAGCTCTTCATTCTATTTTTGACAGCAACCACTTGCTTCCAATACCAACTGGAATTTAAGGGAGCCTCATACTCCCACCAATTCTCACCTTTTAGATAAACCGAATGCACCCATTTGAGCCACAGACTCTCCTTATTTTTAGCTATAGCCCAAACAAATTTCCCCAAAGCTGCTATATTCCAGATGGAAATATTTCTGATGCCTAATCCTCCTGCTTTCTTGCTTTTACTAACATCATCCCAAGCAACACAACCCGGACCTCCATAGCTAGCCTCACCCTTCTAAAGATAGGCTCTACAAATCTCATTTATTCTGTTGAAGACTTTCTTAGGGAGAACAACTATTTGAGACCAGTATGAGTGGACAGAATTCAGAACTGAGTTTATAAGGGTTAGTCTTCCTGCAAAGGATAGATATTTCCAGCTCCACTTCTTGATTTTTGCCACCATTTTATCAATTATGCTATCACAATCACAAGCAGATATTTTAGTTGCATTAATTGGCAAACCAAGGTAACGAAAAGGAAGACTACCTCTCTTCAAATTAGACACATTGAGGATTCTGTTAACCTCCTCATCAGCTATACCAGAGCAAATAAATTCAGATTTGCCAAAGTTAGCTTGAAGACCCGAAGTGTGAGAGAACAATTCAAACCCTTGTAATAGTTTATACACTGATTTAAAATCCCCATGAGAAAAAAGCACCACATTATCTGCAAAGCAAAGATGAGTGAGCTGAAACTTCGCGCATCTTTCATGAAACTGAAAATCTTTGTCTTTGGCAATTGTTTTCAAAATACGGGATAGGTACTCCATGCTCAAGACAAATAGAAGAGGAGACATGGGATCTCCTTGCCTCAAACCTCTACTAGCATTAAAAAATCCATGTAAAGATCCATTTAACATGATTGAGAACTTGGGGGATCTAACACAAGTCATGATCAGCTGAATAAACTGAGAAGGAAATTGAAAAGCAGCAAGCATCTCTTCAAGAAAGTCCCATTCCAATGTGTCATAAGCTTTCCGCATATCCATTTTTAGAATGCAATTCGGTTTTCCACCTTTCCTACCATAATGCTGAACTAAGTCTTGGCAAATCATAATATTATGCCCAATATATCTACCTTGAATGAATCCTCCTTGATTCTCCGCAACAATATTAGGCAAAACATTTCGCAATCTAGAACAAATGAGCTTTGCAGCCACTTTATATAGCACATTGCAGCAAGAAATAGGTCGGAACTCACTAACACTATTGGGGGAATTTGTTTTGGGAATTAGAGTAATTGTCGTGGCATTTATCTCCTTTAACAACTTCCCAGAGGAAAGAAATGACAGAACTGCCTCACTAATCTCCTCTCCAATTAGGTCCCAATGATGTTGAAAAAAATAGCTACTAAAACCGTCCGGACCAGGAGCTTTATCCCCAGGAATTTCAAACAAAGCAGCTCTAACTTCATCTCTCTCAAAAGGCTGCAAGAGGGATTGTATATTAGAATTAGATAGAACAGGTCCTTCATTGATAACACATTGCTGCACTTTCCTTCTTTTCTGAATATTCCCACCCAGCAAGTGCTGATAATACTCCAAAAAAGCAGTTTGAATTCCCATAGGAGTATCTTGCCAATTACCTTGCTCATCATGGATAGCCATGACTGAATTTTGCACTCTTCGTTGCCTAATCATTCTATGAAAGATTTTTGTATTGGCATCCCCTGAATCCAGCCAAGACAACTTAGACTTTTGTCTCAAAAAATCCATATATGCTTCTCTACAAACATTATGCTCCTGCCTGTACTTCAGTTCATCAGCAATATATTGAGTATTAAGATGGTCATCATTTACCTGCTGCTGCATAAGATGAAGTAACTGCTCAGATTTTAAAAAAGATGCACTGATATCTCCAACTATACACGTATTCAGCTTTTTCAAAGCAATTTTAACCCTCCTGAGTTTGGCCACAACTCTGAACATAGGAGATCCCTGCACCCTATAACTCCACGCCTCACTGACATATTGATGATAATCTGTGAATTTTTGCCACATCTTGAAGTAGCGAAAAGGCTTCTTTCCTAACTCCATATTTTTACTCAGAGAAACCACTGCTGGAGAGTGATCAAAAAGACCCTCCGGTAAAAAAACAAGCATGCGCCTGAGGAAAATTTTCAAACCAAGCTGCATTACCCAAAACTCGATCAAGCTTAGCAATTATACGATCAGAAGAAACTTGCTTGTTATTCCATGTGAAAAAACAACCATGGAAAGGAATATCAATCAAATCACAATCAAGAAGACAGTTATAAAAGGATTCAGAATAGAGGGATCTAACTCTATCACCAATTCTTTCTTCCGTATTAATGGTAGCATTGAAGTCACCAAGCAAAACCCATGGTTCTTTAATCTGCATATCTCTAAACTGCTGCCATAAAACTCTCCTACGCTCCTCATCATTAAATGCATAAACAAATGTACAGAAAAAACCACTTGATCCATTTTGAGGAATCACCCAACAATGAATGCATTGACTAGAGCAGGTCCTGATATCCACAGAGAAGACATTAGGATTCCAAGCCAATAAAATCCTCCCATTATTAAACCACGCATTATTAGAAGAAAAACACCAATCCTTAAACATGTTTAGGAATAAGGCCCCCATCTTCTTAGCCTTAACCCTAGTCTCAAGGAGTCCAACCAAACTAAATTTTTTATTCAAAATAAAATTTTTGACTTCATGTTGCTTCTGAGTTTGGTTCAACCCCCTCACATTCCATGCAAGAATTTTATCCATTTACTGTAGGAGGATCTCCCCCTCCTGCAGTGATATCGATTTCTTTCTCACTCTCCTTCATTGCCACATTTGCTTCAGCTAGAACTTGGAAAGAATTACTTAGATTTTCAGCAACATCTTCTCTGTGACAATTACTGGCAATTGGCTTCCTTCCTTTCCCTTTTACAATACAGAAACCCTCAGCATCAATAGTGTCTTGTTTAGAAGAGACCTATCCTTGAGCTTTTGGTATCCAGACTTTTGGCCCAGTTTGCTTTTTGCACAAAGTAGATTCATGACCCAATCCCTTACAATGAGAGCAAACAATCGGCTTCCATTCATAGTGCACCATCACATCCATTTGACAATCCTTGTCATTAATAAAACTGATAATACTAGGAAAGGATTGAGCTATAGACACCTCAATCATTATCCTTGCAAAATTAAGTTTCTCCTTAAATTTTGTGATAGGATCTATCTTTAACGGCTGCCCAATTTGAGACACAATCTTGAACAAAGACTGCTCTCCCCAATATTTCAGATCAAGATTAATCAATTGGATCCAAATTGGGACTCGTTGCATGTCTTCCTTCTTAAAGTCATCATTTGCATTCCAAGGCTTCATAATCAGGGGTTTCTTATCAAAGAACATGATACCGTTACCCAGCACAAAATCTCTCTGTTCCATTGAATTAAATCTCACAATATAAACTCCCTGTCCAAGCCTAGCCACTTTGTCAATCCCCAAAATTTTCCAAATACGCCTACAGAATCCTTCCAGAACAGGCAATGGAGGATTGGCTCCTAACACATAGCAGACTATTGATGAATTCCAGTAATTCACCTCCTCAACGATATCTTCCACATCAATTTTGACAAGTTCATTCATCTGAGATACCAATTCGGAGTCCCCCCCTGCACTACTTGGAGCCTTCCCTGTATTCAATCCAGAAATAGAAGGAGAAATTGGGGAAGCTAATTCCTTACCACTGCGCTGGGCTTCACGTTTTTCCATCAGATGAGAAAATTGAACTCTGATCTGAGTCCTACGCTTCAATTCGGAAGATGAAAGATCCTCCGTTCCACTTGCTATCGCGTTCCCATCATCGATCTGAGCAGGATCTTCATCCTCTGAGAATAACACTGGTTCCACTCCAAGCAATTCCACTATCGATTTCACTTTCCTCGGCGCCTCTGAAGAAGAAGGGCCACGCTTCGGTCTACCACGCTTCTTCTTGATCTTGGATCCTCCTGCCATCGCACCAGCACAAAGCCAAGAGAGAAACGAAGACGAAGAAGAAGAGTTTACTAGTATATTTTACTTTATTTATTATTAAATAAATATTTTACAATGTTAACAATTTATTTATTATTAAAGTATATATAATCAAATTATAATAATTAACTAATATATTTTACTTTGTATTTTTTTGTAGCTAACCATATGCTACAACATTGGGCGAGCCATATGCTACCGATAGTTCAAAGTCATCATCCCACATATTAGGTTTTTGTTACTATTTACTTTTTCTTTATTACTATATGTCTAGCTAGCTAGTGTAATATTTGTCAATTTTGTATGTTTAACAACAAATATTACCTTTTTTTTTTGTATATTTAGCTAGCAAAAACATATTATATACACATTTCATTTTTATTAATGAAAATATACAATTTAAATTTTCATATAATTTAAAAATTTTAATTAATATATTTAATTATATTTAAAAAAAATTTAAAATATTTAATTCTATTAATTAATATACTGAACATAAATATTTAATTATTTTTTAAATTTAAAAAAAAAATACAAAAACCAATGATGACTCACGATAAATGTATACAAATTCTTTCCAAGGGAGACGTTGTAGGTACCCTATGATGACTCCCAGGGGGACACTTGAATGTCTACAAAGTCTCCCCCTGGGAGTCATCGTAGGGTGTAAACCGTACACTCTATGATGAATCCCAGTGGGAGACGTTGAATGTCTACAAAGTCTCCCCATAGGAGGCATCATAGGGCCACTTATGATGGCTCCACCAACAATGTCTCCCCCATATAGCCATTAAATGCTTATTTTGTTGTAGTGTTAAATAATTTTATTCATTAAACAACCTAAAGACAAACACCAAAATTTAATTTAATAAAAACATTAAGCACAGTAGAGATAGGTTAGTCCAACCAATAAATCCATAAACATGCAATCTGTTTAACCTAGGTCATATTCATCATCATAATTAAAACCAATTTTGAAATTAATCTCAATTATAATTTATCACTCAAACCCTAGATTTCTAAACGATTAGGTGAATAGAATTTCCAAGATAGTAATAGATTAAAGAAAAACCCTATTTAGGAGCTTTACTAAATAAGATCTAAACAATAATTATAGAATTTAAGCATAGATGAATATAGTCAATTTGACATATGGGAATAAAATAACAATGAAAATTATTAAAAATAAGAAATCATGATTAGGGCTTTGAAATCACCCTAACCTAAGAAAAACTTAGCTAGACATAATTAAACAAAAATTCATAGAGAAAATAAAGAAAGAGGTGAAGAAGAATAGAATTGAAGCACAAAATATCTCTCTAATTTTCTTTAAAATTGATTCCAAAATATTGCTAAGTTTTCTCTAAGAAAAAATCTACGTGTAAAGTATCTTAAAGTATAGTTAACACTATTTATAGAATGCTAAAAAAAAAAAATCTTTTTAAAACTAGTAAACTAACAATTTTAGATTTTTATATTTATGTGATATCTCCAATTTTTCGAATTTGGTATAAAAATATCTATCAAGGTTTTAGAAAATTAGATTTAAAATCGGGTATTTTCGTGGTCCCCAAGGAACTAATTTTTCCAGCGCAACTGATTGTAATTTGGCCATAACTCTCTCAACATAATTCGAATTTGAATAATTAAATATGTTATGGAAAGCTATGAAAAAGATGTACAACTTTTATTTTTGCCGAAATTCCCAAAATATGGCTGCAACAATGTCAAAATCACACATGAAATTTCAGCTCCAGCTCTGGCTCGGGTTCACGCTCCAACTCTTTTATTTTATTCATACCACACTTTCCTCTAAAATTAAATATCTCCAAATAAAAAATATATTAAATTAAATCCATTGAAATATTAATTCAAACTCATTCTTTTTTATAATAATAAATGTGTATTTTAATTCCTAAAATTCTTTTTAACCAAAAATCACAAAATACCAAAAATAAAATCATTAAAATAACTAAGTACTAACAATTTCTAAGAGTAAATTGTACGCCCTGATTTTCCCACGGGCTATTAGCGAGCTGAGATACGGCCTAAACTATATCAACCACGTGGACATCCCCAAAGACTGGAGCTGCCATCGTAAGATCCTACCTCCTTGGCTCGAGGTAACCTAAGGGTTCGCTAAGATTAGACTGAGTTTGGACTCTGAAGGCCACAAGTCGAGGGAAGCATCCAGCTCGTGGCACGAGCTGGAGTTGGAGGCTGTGACCTTTTATAAAGTCAACCATCCAAGGTAAACGTGCATATATCAGACATCACGTGTCTGATATATCCCTGACTTCTCTGACACGCAGCGTGAACGTGCGTATTCAGACACCCACGACTGGGTTGGGCCGTGCAGCCCATTATCCCCCTTACCTATTGATTAGACCACACTTATGTGTCAAGTTTTAGGAATTAATCATGAATGTCACAGAGTTGACATGATAGGTAAGAAGGTTACAGGATGACCTTCTTACCAACTCCCAGGTGCCCTCTCCTATAAATATGGAGACCCTGGGAGTTGCAAAGGGTTGGATTCTATTGTGTAAGAAATACCCTGTAAAAGAATACCAAGCATACAACAATAATATTGACTGGTGGAGTAGAAGGATTTTAACCTTTGAACCACCTAAAAAACGTATTTGTGTCACCATTCCATTTCAAAGATCATTCATCTATTTCAATTCAACATAAGCATTAATCCCTTCCTCTTATTTTCTTAATTACCTGTTGGCGAAGAACCGCGTCAACATAAATAAATTAAGAATATAGAATTAAAATTGCACTTATCACTATGGTCCACAATGAAATTACATGCTAGGTTTGGTTTCATCCTTCTTGCCACTTTTACTAATTTTCCCAAAATGCCAACTTCATTCATCTTTTTAGTTCACGATATAAAATTATTGTTGGTTTATTGGTATTGTCCATGGACCTACAATTAACATTATTCTAGATTCGACTTTTATTTTTCTTTAAGGATTATTCATTGGGTGCATTTGATTGGCAGTAATAAAAAGAGAGGAATATGAATGAGAGTAGTAATTGGAATAGGAATGCAATAGAATAAAATTTAATATGAGTAAAATAAATTTTTATTTATCAATGTATTGGTATTAGGGATATACCTTTTCTCCATGAGAATGAAGTCCCACGTGGACCTGCTTCTAATGGGGCAGAGAAACCCCGTCTAAATTGGGAAAGAGGCAGAGACAAGGATAATTTTCAATCCTCGAATGTTAAATGAGCTTCATTTAATTTTTTTTATATGTTTTTGTAATAGTTTATGTGTATTTTATATTTTTATTTATGTATTATTGTAGTATATTAGTAATTTTTTTAATATTTTAAATTATTTTGGATGATGTTTAGTATTTGAAATCATAAATATTGTACAATATTTTAATTTACATATAATTTATGATTTTTATTTTAAAATGTATTTTTTAAATAAATGGGTTCCCCGTGAGAATTTCCCGCCTAATAGGGGATTCCCCACCCAACTCCCAATGGGGATGTAGATTAAACTTATAAATGGGGATGGGGAAGCACTCCCTGTCAATTCCCCGTCCAGTATACATCACTAATTGGAATGACATTTCCTTCCAGTTTTGGATAGAATAGACATTCCACTAAAATAAAAGAAAAGTCATTTCATTAGAATAATGACATTCCAATATTTTATAAAGAAAAAAAAAAGAATGGAATGAAAATAGTTTTCATTCTATTACCCCAACCAAACAAAATCTTAGATTCTACAAAATCAATTTTTAACTTTTTTAATCGTTGAGTTTGTTAGTTGGTAAAGAGAGAAAAGACGAAAGTAAAAAAAATGAGAATAACACCTAAAAATGTATTTAATCAGTTTCTATTTAATTTTGAAATACTAATTAAATTAGACTACTAATCAATCTATAATATTTTTTTAATTTTTGCCTAGGTGATTTTTTGTTGACACCCCACCGATTCCCAATATAATTATTTCTATGATTTTTTTTTTAAATCATATATGAATCCAAAAAATGTATTGTTCCCATACATGTTATTGTACCCTAAAAATACGAGTCAATTTTCTTGCTCGAGGTATAGCTGGCACTTAACAAATTAAGGTAGCAAGATATTGGAGATATTTCAATAACTCCAAACCAAACTACTCGAGGCTGTGTCACTGAGTCTAGGACAGCCTAGGATCCTTCAGATCGTTTAAAATGTTGATGACAGAGATCGAAATGTCCAGTGTCCAAATTTCCTTCATCAGGATCGAACATTATCTAATTCAAGTCGTCCTGCTCCAGTCATGAAAAGTTAGAGAATGACATCTAGCTCGAGGTGGTTCAATGATGCGCATATGGAAGAATCCCTACAAACTCGGATGCCCAATGCGCACAATAAATGCATGTTATCGTTTTATACATTTATTGATCAATGTAAATGGAAATAGGCTTAATTAGGGTATTTATGTATCCATTTATTTGGCAAGTTACCCAATTTTGTATGTTACAATTTATGGTACGGTTACCCAATATTGTGCATCACAATTCCCTATAAATATAAGGGAAATTAGTGCTGGTATTAAAAGTGTAAATCAGAGATACGCAACGGAAATTGAGTTACTAAAAATTTATTAATACTAGTCAGGATCATACATACATAGATAATTAAATCACATACAAATAGATTATAGATTACCTCTTGAAGCCTATCAAGTATCCACGAATCTTTTTGTATAAATCAACTATCTTCTAATCCAAATTCTGAAAGTTCACACCTTGAGATTCAAAAATTTTATTTAGGACTCTCTATATGTACTCAACATATGAGATGAAGAGAGGTTTGATTGAGAAAATATTTATTGAATAGTTTTGCAGGTTTCAAAAAACTATCACTTTCTTTTCAGAGAGAGAGTCTAACAGTCTATAAAAACCACTTCTTGTTTTTCTTGAAAAATATCGCTTCTTTTCAGGTTTATAAAGATAATTAACTAATTTAATTAATCTTTATTTATTTAAAATAAAACTGATCAATTATAACATATTTAATTATTTAATTTAAATCATAGTTAAAAAAGAATAATTAAATATATATAATTAAATAAATAAATTATTTAAAATTCAAAATTCAAATCCTAGGGATAGGAAATCCCTGTGTGTGGCGCCACTCACTCTGTAATACAGTGAGTGGCGTGAGACACATTAGGGTTTTTCCTAATTTCCTCATTTGTTTATTTAATTAATATTTAAGATAATATATTTATCCTAAAATAAATATCAGTTAATTTAAAATTAACTTTATCTTAAAATATCATTTTTAAATAAGTAAATAAATATTTTATTCTAAGTAAGATAATTATTAACCTCTCTTTATATTAATCCAAACATGATTAATATTTATATAACCTATATTTTTTATTAGTTAATTAATTAATTCATAATTAATCAATTACCCATACTTACAACATAATTATTTCCTTGCAATTAAGTCATTCTCTCCACAAATCTTTCTTTTGACATCCTTACCCTTGACAGTATAGGATAAAGGTGATCTGGGGACCATGGACCTATAAGGCGATGCTCCAATAAACCAGATTATTAAATAAATTTCTTAATCTAATAATATTATTTATTAATTCCACGACTACTCCATTATAACATGGAATTGCACTCTAAGTGTTTATAGAATTATATTTACAGAGTTTTCTCTTGTAGTCCATTGATACAATCAATAAATGTAGTTATGTCCTCCATTTATTTGCTCATTAATTAGAGTCGGTCAAGATTATCATTTTACCCTTCTAATTATCTTTTGATCCTTAAGTACCATTGATTCACTAGTGAAGAATTAATCTATAATCAAATTATATATTTGAGCTCAATAACTATTTAGTTCCAGAATTAACCCTTAAAGGAACCAATATTCAATCCGTTAGGAAAGTATGGATTCCATTATTGTAAATCATGTTCCCAGCCATTCATTATATTGAATCTCCAAAACAAAAGTCATTAGCCTCATTATACTAAGAAACCTTAACGAGTGAATCAAAAGATCCAATAAACACAAACAAGATTTCATGAATACTCAAGATTTAGACTGCTCTACAAATGATCATCCATTATGATAAAATTTAAATCTTTATGTCAAACGATAAGTTTATAAAGATAATTACTTATCATCGGTCATATCTGTGGATGCCAAAAATCCACCAAATAAAAACTCTTTAGTCCCGGGTTGGAACATAGGGACACAGGTCACTTATTCATGCTATTGGGCCCGAGCCTGTAGGCCTTGTTGAAGAAACAACACATTATGAGCCACAAGGTTTGGCCCTGCTAAGCTAAGGGGCCACAATGAATACTGCAAGAGGATAGCTGCACAAGGCCCTCACATAGTGAGGTTCGACGTGCCCGCGCAAGGCTGACATGCTCACGGGTCAAGATGCACTCATACGCGTAAACGCTGCCAAAGACACCCGGGACATATCCCCGTGGATGTTCAATATTCCATGCTTATAAAAGACCCAAAGAACGCACTTAGACCCCCATACACCTACACTCTCATTGGGTCCTCGAGCCATCAGGCATGCGCCTCCTAGCGAGGCCATCAGGCATGCGCCTCCTAGCAAGGCCATCAGGCATGCGCCTCCTAGCGAGGCCATCAGGCATGCGCCTCCTAGCGAGGCCATCAGGCATGCCCCGCCTAGCGAGGCCATCAGGCATGCCCCTCCTAGCGAGGCCATCAGGCATGCCCCTCCTAGCGAGGCCATCAGGCATGCGCCACCTAGCGAGGCCATCAGGCATGCACCTCCTAGCAAGGCCATCAGGCATGCACCTCCTAGCGAGGCCATCAGGCATGCACCTCCTAGCGAGGCCATCAGGCATGCCCCTCCTAGCGAGGCCATCAGGCATGCGCCTCCTAGAGAGGCCATCAGGCATGCGCCTCCTAGCGAGGCCATCAGGCATGCGCCTCCTAGCGAGGCCATCAGGAATGCACCTCCTAGCGAGGCCATCAGGCATGCGCCTCCTAGCGAGGCCATCAGGCACGCGCCACCAGTGAGGCCCGTAGGCCACCATCTTCTCGGGAGGCCATTGCACCATCGCGTCGCTAGTCTGGATCCATGCCACAAGGAGGCAAGTATAGCTAGGCCCTTCGCCACTAGGAGCCTTGCAAGGCACGGCCAGTGCATGGGTCATTACCACCTCGAATCTATGCCTTGCAAATGAGGGTCACATGGCATTGATCTCATGAGGTACGGAGTCCGCTGACAAACTGAAAGGAGTTAGAGTACGGACATAGTACCCACGTCAGATAAGTAGTGGAGGTACGAACAAAGTACCATCTGTGGTCCTCACCAGCCACTCCTCTGACACCCGTACCAGGCAGGTAGTGGAGGCATGACCAGGTACAGGATGTGAGGTGCTCCCATGATCTCTGACCTTGCACCAGAGCCGACATCACGACCCCTGGAACAACTTTCCTGTTAGTGTACTTATGTACCATCTGGTCCCCTGGACCACCATGTACCCAGGGCCATTAGAGCCTACTATAAAAGGAACCCCACTTCCACAGAGAGGGGGGTTGGAAAATTCATTGTATGTAGAGGCTATTAAGCAATATACATTTTTCACTCCATTGTTCATCTGTGTTTATCCTTTCATAAGTTAATTCTAAGTTCTTATCTAAACATCGTTGCATTTACCTTTGATTTTTCCGACCTAATTTCGTTGACGAGATTTCACCGTCAACAGTTTGGCACCGTCTGTGGGAAGAACAAGCATCAAGCCAGTGTTCTTCCATCATTCCCAGCAAAGAAAGAGCTAAGACGTTCAAAACGCCTATGGAAAATACAAGATGATGAGGTTCTCCGGGATGAAGTAGAGTGGAGGGCTACCCAGAACGACCCCCCTCCGCCTAAGCATGGAGGCAGACCGGAGGAGTCTCTTCCCCCAAGGGAGGAGAAGGAAGCCTCATCTCCGACCATCCGGCCCGACGGAGGTCATTTGGAGCTGCCAGTGCATTCACTTCACCGGCCTCCGGTAGCACCACGCTCAGGCCACCAAGACCCAAGTCCATCAACGCATGGGCCAAGCAAGAGTCCCGGGGTACGCTCGGTAAGTTCAGGCTCAAGGACTCGCCTCTACAGGGATGAGATTCAAGAGTTACATAAAAAGACTCGAAAGCTGGAAACCCAGATAGAGGACATGCAAGAGGTTTTAAATGACCTATTGCGAGGGAAGTCAAGCACACCCCCTCCTGCGCGTAAAGGGAAGGAGCATGAAAAATGGGAAAGCACTGTCCCCGTAGACGATGGGGGAACCCAACTTTCCGCCAGTAAAACCCCCCTGACGAGGTATCAGGGGGGACCTAGGCCAACGAAACGTCCCCAGAAGCAAAGGCGGAGGGAAGGTGATGGTCGTAAGAACGAGGCCAAAGTCCCCTCAAAAGAAGCACCCCCTGGCCTAAGAAAAGAGCCCCTTGGAGAGAGGTCAGAAGTAAGAGACGTACCCCCCGCTGTTCCCCCGAGGGACACAACCAAGGCAAGGGATCAGCCCGAGAACCTACAAAACTCCTTATGCAAAAAGAGGAGGGGACTAGACACCAAAATACGAAGCCCTCGAGGCAAGGTCACCACTGCACTTGGGGGGCACATGGATGACGAAGAATTTGACCGTGATTCACCCTTCACAAGGGAGATTCAGGCTGAGCGGGTGCCCACTGGCTTCAGAGAGCCTCGCATGACTTCGTACGAGGGTACTACTGACCCAAAATATCATTTAGACACCTTCAATAACTTGATGAGGTTAAGAGGGGTCAACAACAGGGCAAAGTGTCATTGCTTCGTCGTTACACTTAAAGGAGTGGCGTACAAGTGGTTCAAGAGGTTTAGGCCAGGGACAATTGAGTCATGGCAACAATTCTCTGATGAATTTCTTCAGCAACACCATGCATCCTGTGATTACGTCATGCCAACCACCAGCCTCGCTAACATAAAACAAGGCGAGAATGAAAGTCTGAAGGACTACATCCATAGGTTTAGTATAGAAGCAACAAAGGTGAAAGGTTTAACCAAAGCGGAGCACAAGATGGCTATTACAGCCGGAGTTCGTCCAGGAAGCAAGTTGTGGGGGAGCATGCTCAAAAGAGAAGTTTCGAATTTGGACGACTTCTTTGAGAGAGCACAGAAGTACATACGTGTGGAAGAGGGCCATAAGAACTTCTACATGGAAGAAAGCGAACCTTCCTTCAGTTTCCCTACTACCAATACGTATGAAGATTCCATATAGAATGGGGCATCGTGCTAGAGGGTCGTTGACCAAGCTCGAAATTGAACGAAGACCATCTAGCCATGAAAGTCCCGACCCGAGGGGAGATCAACTCAAAAGTTGCAAAAAGGGGTCTCCGAAGTAGACACCTCCAAAAGGGGTCTCCAAAGTAGACACCTCCAGAAAGGGCCTCCAAAGTAGACGCCTCCAAAAAGGGTCTCTGAAGTGGACACCTCCAAAAGGGGTCTCCAAAGTAGATGCCTCCAAAAAAGGGTCTCCGAAGTAGACACCTCCAGAAAGGGTCTCCAAAGTAGACGCCTCCAAAAAGGGTCTCCAAAGTAGACGTTATCGAAAAGGGTCTCGAAGTAGACACTTCCGAAAAGGGTCTCAAAGAAGACGCTTGCAAAAAGGGTCTCAAAGAAGACGCTTGCAAAAATAGTACTATGCCTAATGACGAGAAGGACGCTTCTCGCAAGATATAATAAGCGCGCGTGAAAATATATAAAAGGATAACTAGAACCCAAGGGGTCAATATATCCTTATAGGTGCAACCAAGGTGCACCAAAGAGAGACCTATCGAACCCCCTTTCGCGTGGGTTCCAAAGGACCTTGAGCATGATGAATACCAAAAAAAAAAAAAGGATAATAAAAAGGAAGAGAAGAGTCTACAAGAACGCCTAAAGGCCTCCCTATAGACTGGGGGGCAAGTGTGGATGCCAAAAATCCACCAAATAAAAACTCTTTAGTCCCGGGTTGGAACATAGGGACACAGGTCACTTATTCATGCTATTGGGCCCGAGCCTGTAGGCCTTGTTGAAGAAACAACACATTATGAGCCACAAGGTTTGGCCCTGCTAAGCTAAGGGGCCACAATGAATACTGCAAGAGGATAGCTGCACAAGGCCCTCACATAGTGAGGTTCGACGTGCCCGCGCAAGGCTGACATGCTCACGGGTCAAGATGCACTCATACGCGTAAATGCTGCCAAAGACACCCGGGACATACCCCCGTGGATGTTCAATATTCCATGCTTATAAAAGACCCAAAGAACGCACTTAGACCCCCATACGCCTACACTCTCATTGGGTCCTCGAGCCATCAGGCATGTGCCTCCTAGCGAGGCCATCAGGCATGCACCTCCTAGCGAGGCCATCAAGCATGCACCTCCTAGCGAGGCCATCAGGCATGCGCCTCCTAGCGAGGCCATCAGGCATGCGCCTCCTAGCGAGGCCATCAGGCATGCACCTCCTAGCGAGGCCATCAGGCATGCGCCTCCTAGCGAGGCCATCAGGCATGCGCCTCCTAGCGAGGCCATCAGGCATGCGCCACCTAGCGAGGCCATCAGGCATGCGCCTCCTAGCGAGGCCATCAGGCATGCGCCTCCTAGCGAGGCCATCAGGCATGCGCCACCTAGCGAGGCCATCAGGCATGCACCTCCTAGCGAGGCCATCAGGCATGCACCTCCTAGCGAGGCCATCAGGCATGCACCTCCTAGCGAGGCCATCAGGCATGCCCCTCCTAGCGAGGCCATCAGGCATGCGCCTCCTAGAGAGGCCATCAGGCATGCGCCTCCTAGCGAGGCCATCAGGCATGCGCCTCCTAGCGAGGCCATCAGGAATGCACCTCCTAGCGAGGCCATCAGGCATGCGCCTCCTAGCGAGGCCATCAGGCACGCGCCACCAGAGAGGCCCGTAGGCCACCATCTTCTCGGGAGGCCATTGCACCATCGCGTCGCTAGTCTGGATCCATGCCACAAGGAGGCAAGTATAGCTAGGCCCTTCGCCACTAGGAGCCTTGCAAGGCACGGCCAGTGCATGGGTCATTACCACCTCGAATCTATGCCTTGCAAATGAGGGTCACATGGCATTGATCTCATGAGGTACGGAGTCCGCTGACAAACTGAAAGGAGTTAGAGTACGGACATAGTACCCACGTCAGATAAGTAGTGGAGGTACGAACAAAGTACCATCTGTGGTCCTCACCAGCCACTCCTCTGACACCCGTACCAGGCAGGTAGTGGAGGCATGACCAGGTACAGGATGTGAGGTGCTCCCATGATCTCTGACCTTGCACCAGAGCCGACATCACGACCCCTGGAACAACTTTCCTGTTAGTGTACTTATGTACCATCTGGTCCCCTGGACCACCATGTACCCAGGGCCATTAGAGCCTACTATAAAAGGAACCCCACTTCCACAGAGAGGGGGGTTGGAAAATTCATTGTATGTAGAGGCTATTAAGCAATATACATTTTTCAATCCATTGTTCATCTGTGTTTATCCTTTCATAAGTTAATTCTAAGTTCTTATCTAAACATCGTTGCATTTACCTTTGAGTTTTCCGACCTAATTTCGTTGACGAGATTTCACCGTCAACAATATCATATATAATCTATATTATTTACAACACCTTTACTAAGATGTGTAGCCACATCAGTAATTTGAATCTAGATCACTTGCATCCTGTATGCTTAGCAAACCAAACTAGTAACCATTCATTAAAGATTCCATACTTTAATATGTTACTGACTATTTTATTCATTATATATGATCTTAATTCTATCGTACTAATACAAAATCATATTCTCATAGATGAATAAGGAATTTTCTTGATGTTATTATATAATTAATTCAAACATTAATTATAACATTCAAACATAATAAAATTGTACTTTTATTTAAATTAATAAAATGTCTTTACATGCTTTTATGACATTAATTCTAACAATTGGCAATAAAAGGGACTGACATCTTGTATACCAAAACTTTGCTGAAATTGTCATAAACATTCTCTTCAAGAGTTCCTAAGCAAGAATAAGAGTGACTCGTGAATAAGGTGGATTTTAATGGCTGAAACACGTTAAAATTTTGTGAGTTTACATTTACGGTTTATTAACACTCTTAATCTCTCTAATCGGGTTTCTTAATCCCTTGTTGGTGAAAACTGTGTCAAAAGATTGGTGCTTTCATTGAGAGAAAGATTAGGCTTTGTTTGTCAGAGAATATTCGATATGACCATCAACATTGTGGTAACTTGTTCGATGCGTGACAATGAATCAAAGAGACCTGGTGATCATGGAGATTACCACGTGGTTGACCCAACTGGAGAGGGCACCTCTGTGCAGTGTTGTCCTAGAAAACAACAGGTGAACCAGGATGATACTGAAAGTTTGGCTTTGCACCCTCCAAATCCAAATCTTGGATATTTGACTGTCATCGAAATGGAGAATGCCCAGCTAAGGAGCCACCTCCCTCAGGTTAACAGCCAAATAGACAAGATAATGGCTTGATTACCTCTCCCAGCAACCGACGAGAATGTCAGAAGAAGGAAAAGTGGGTCCCACCGATCTTGTTCCCACGGGAACAATCGACCAGCTATGAGCCATTCTGTCAGAACAACAACCCCAAGATCCATGCCTTCTGAACGGACTCCTAGAAACAACCCACCAGCTAATAATCGCAAGAATGAACAAGCGACTCACACTCACAAAAAGAAACCTAGTCAAATAAGGCGAGATGAGATTGCATCGAGAAGGGTGGAGGCCCCTGTAAATCCACCAACACCTCGACCAATAACTCAATTGCAAAGAAATGAATCTTTGTTGCCACCAACCCGAGAAATCGGGATAGACAGTGAGTGAGCTAATCTTGTGCGTCCTGACGGGAGATGAATTGCCTTGCCAATAAGGATCCCTCCATCGACTATACGTCATCTAACACCTCATCTAACACAGAGAAATGTTTTAGTTGGCGGGAATGACAGGAGAAATTTTGTACCCGTAGAAGATACATATGTCCCGCTATCTCGCTAGAACAATTGGGCCCCGCGACCTCAGCCGTGAGTAGTAAGTTCGTGAATGGTATATTGAACAGAGAGCCATCATAGGGCCAGAACCGAGAGTGTACACAACACGTAATCCTAGAGACATGAGAGCGACCTGAGAAATTAGTTGAGCTCAGCCCAAAGCTTGCGTTCCAATCCACAGTCCGATCTGCGTGACCATCGAAACTCGGAAATAGGACATTCAACATGTTACAATGATCTGAGTTATGCTCAGACGGCGGGAGATCTGTCAATCGTGCAAGATAATAGGAACATCCCGCCTAACCAAGATCCAGCTTGGAGGGACAATATCCCATATAATGCATAAGATAGGATGGAAGTTGGTAACTAGTTCCAAAATAACCTAAATACAAAGGATCCAACCCTTGAATGATTGGCCTTGATGGAAGAACAAATGAAGAGACTTCTGCCAGGGAAAAACGTGGACGATTTAGATTCTGATGAAGAGCACGAGCCTTTTTCTCCGCATATCGCAGCAGCTCCCAATCCCATGGGCTTCAAAATGCCCAAGTGGCTCTACGGCTGCATAGATGGATTGAATGCCTGCTTGAGTGTTGGTTACAACTACTAAATATGCTTTTATAATTTATAACTTGTTGATTATTTGATGCTATTAATGAGTTATAACATGTTGATTATCTGTTCTATTGATTTTGAGTTTTCTTATTGAGTCTTGGTTCATGAGTGTTACGTGGTGGAGGTAAGGGCAAGGAGAAGTTGTATCAACCATGAGTTGGAGAGCTTCGGGGATGCTGTGTACATAGGCGGCTTGCTCGATCACCACTATCAAGACTTCTTTTGAGGGTCTAGGACCATAGTTCATTTTGCCACTTAGGAAGACTATTTTGTGTTCTATTTATCCTAACCTAGTTATGAACTCTTTTTTGGGATCCCATGTATATACTAAACTCTTTTAATGAAAAGTAATAGTCTTTTGGCCAAATTTTTAGCACCTAACATGTTTATTAACTTTAATTACACGTTTAAGTCTAAATGACTCGTTTATCGAGTTTAACACTATATTAAACACACAGTGTAATAGTCCTAGATTAGTAGGGCGCAACATTCTCCATCCACCAATCTTCCCTCTCTATCAAACATAGTGTTAAATGACTTTTCCATCTTTTTTTGTTCTGGTTGTATTGCACTATTTTTATTTTTAATGAAATATTCATTATTGCAAAATAAAAAAAGAAAAATAAAAATACAATTACTTTCCTTACAAGAAAAACAGAAACAAAGTATAATAACTTTCATCCACAGTACTGTTAGATCAATTAAGAACTTTTACAATGAACGGTGAAGAAAATACTCTACAAGCGGGGGCAAATTTCATGACCGAGAAAAAGTATTGCCTGTTATGTTATTTTGTCTTTACAAATATGTTATTTATTCCATAAATATTTTTGTTTAAGGACCATATATATATTTACAAAAAAGGACCATGAATAATTAGTACTTAGACCAATACATATATTGTACCCCTAATTTTTTCGAGTTGTTAAAAATTACCTCGAATTATTCACAGTGTTGTAAAGTGGGACTTCTGTTAAGTTATATCCTATGTGGCTAATGGATTGTAGACTTGTCATTGCCACGTCCGCGCCATGTGTATATTTAAAATAAAAAATAATTTAAATTAAAAAATATATTTCTTATAAAACATTAAAATTAAAAATATTTCAAAAATTAAAAATAATTTAGCTCATTTGCTCCTAGATACAAGAACAAAATTACTCACATGCTTTTCCAATTACTGGTCTGTAGTCATTAATGATGGGATGTTGGCAGATAGATAATAAAGTTATACTTTGAAACTATATAATCGATAACTTTGCTTTAGAAATGTTCATATTGTTTAGTTTTTTTCGTTCTAAGTTAGGTTTTCTTTTAATGTTATATTGGAATCTAATATATTTTTTTATTGTACAAACTCAGATGACCGAGCACCGAGCATTGCAGAGTACAGTCGCTGCATCATTTGTTGCTTGAACACTGTCACTAATGTCCTTGGGCTCCGCTCGCTCTATAAGAAACAGATTAGGGCATTGCCTAGGCTAAGGGAAATTGGCGGAAAGAGGGCAGGACCTTCATCATCATCTTCTCAAATGTCCGGGCAAGTGCCATCTGAAATGGATGCCATACTCAATCATAATCAACAACTTGAGAAGCATAATCATAAACTTGAGAGTCGTCAGCAGTGTTAGGATCTCTTGCTCAGTGCTTTGTTGAAGCAAGTGAGCACTATTGCTCCTAATTTTACTGTGAACTTGCCAGAAGAGGATCCTAAAGATGACAATGACGATGTTGCAGCTGACGGGGGCAGAGATGGCGAGGACAGTGCCCACTTGCAGAACTTTTTTTTCTTTATTGTTAGTTTATATTATTAGAGACCATGTTTGTTTTAATTTACTAAACCAATTTAATGTTTTCATGTTTAGTAGAGACAATTAACATTAATAGTTCTAATTTAATTTTTATTTAGTATAAATTAATTTTTATTCTATTTTTAATTAAATTAATTAATATGATTACTAAATGAATTAAAATTAAATATTTAATATTAATATTAATTTTCAATTATTAAAATATAAATATTTTAATAATTTTTAAAAAATATTACTTTTCCTACTACTACAAAAACACCATTTTATGGCACTTTTTTAGGGTACTGTAACGCCCTACTTCCTTAGAGCCGTTACCAAGTGAGTTTTAAGACAAAACAGTGTGCAAGGACTCGCTAACCGAGGTTTTTAAAACGAAAGTGTGACTAATTAAAAGTTAAGGCTATAATCCTTGAAAATGCGTCGTTTCATTAAAAACTTCTATTATTAAACATTTGGGATCCCAAAATAAGGTTTAAAAATTGTTTACATCTTGAAATAAGTTTACAGTTGATTAGTTATAAAAATCAAAGATTATTACAGCCATTTCTCGAATAAACCCCCAACCAAAGCAGTCGGGCAGGCCAAACATGTACGCGTCGCTTCACACTCTCCGTACTCATGGCTGGTTGACTTAATCTTTGCCCTTACCTGCAACACAGAGCACCCGTGAGCCGAAGCCCAGCAAGAAAACTCATGCAGCTCATAACATATGCAAATTATACAGTTAATCATATCAGATAGTCCACAGATAAACAGGTCAACCATTAGACTAAGCAAACACGGCCATGCCGCCCCAGAAGCCTTACCAAAGCCTGGGGTCTCGGTCCTCACCGTAAGGACATCTCATGTATCCATTGGGTCCTACCCTGACCGTAAGCATCCCATGTGCTAAGTGGTACTTCCGGCCCCACTGCCGTTCTCGGCCTTTTGCCATTCTCGGCTCCATTGCCATTCTCGGCTCTTTGCCGTATCATTCAACTATAATCACAGATATAGTACATCTCGAAATAACATTTGAACATATATCAATTCAATCAAGTCTACACCCTAACATGTAATGCAACATAGGGCCGTGCCCTGCAATCACACTATGGGCCCATGCTCTGTCCTACGGGTGCTATAGTTTTCTTACCTGTATCCTGAGCTTTCCGATGCACCAAGGCCACAAGCACGGTCCTCTAGCACGAGCCTCTCCGAAATCCTAGTCACAACACACATAAAACACTTTTTAATACTAACCAACCCAAAACCACTTCCCGGGACCAATCCTGCACTCTCGGGACCTCTAAATCCTTAAAACAATACATTGGAACCATCCCCCGAGTCCCCGGGCAAAAGCCCTAAAAACCAGAACTTTTGCCTGCCAAAATGGCCTAGGGCCGCGACACTCCCCTCAAGGGCCGCGGCGCCCAGCGGCTTGCCCTTCTCCTGATGCAACCTCACACCGCGGCGCCCAAGAACAGGGCCGCGGCGCTCCTTCACGAACCCAGATTTTCTGGGTTTTCTCTTGCGTTTTTCCCGAGCTAAAACCCCTCCAAATCATCCCAAACAATTACCTAAACCCCAAAATCAATTTCAAACTTCAAATGAACCATCTAACAACCTATAGACACTATCATCAATATCAAAAACAAAATCACACCCCAAAATCCACACCTTAGATTTCTAATTTCAGCAACTCATACAAAACTTAAAAACTTAACTCATGCTTTAAATTTCTCAAATCCAAACAGAAACAAGCCTTAAATTTGCATAAAACTTCTTACCTCAAATGGAGAATTCACCCCAAGCTCCCTTGATTCTCCTCCTAAACTCCCACTTCAGCCACTTCTATTCTTCTTCTTCTTCTTGCCCTAGTTTTCTCCTTCTAGTTTTCTTTCCTTCTCTTCAAATTTTATCAAAACCAACAATGACCAAGCCCAAACCGTGTACCCCTATAACACAGCTCAAATTTTTCTAAACCCCTTGCCAAATGACCATTTTACCCCTCCTTACCTATCCTTTCATAACTAAGCCCCAAGGGCTCACTTGTCATTTCCTATCCATTACAATTCTACCATTTCTCCATCTAAACTTGTTACTCTCAGCAGTAACTAATGGTTACCCAGGTTACTCAATCACCAATAACCATTAACCGCTAAATCTCAACTTAGCCATAAAATTCCTAAGGTACCCCTAGGCTCCTCCCGAGCCGGGTATAAAATCCCGTTGTGACTTTTGAGTTAACTAGCTCTCCAGGACCGTCTCGGCACGTGCAACACAATAATAACACCACACTCACGTGGTACAAATCACATAATACAATTATCACATATATGCCCTCAGCGGGCTAAAATTACCAATTTACCCCTATCATGCAAACGGGGTCCACATGCATATTTATTTCACCTAACATGCATACTAACCACATAGTCATGCATCTCGAATGTTCAATTAGTCATATAACATGCTTTAAATCATAATCACGCATTTACTCATGAAAATCACACATAAATCCCATTATGCCCTCCAGGCACACTAATCAAGGCTCTTAAGCCTTATTAGCGATTTTGGGTCGTTACAGGTACTCACCTAGATGCGAGTCCTAAAAACAGCTCCTGGACGCGAGTCCTAAAAACTATGTGTGTCCTAAAATTTTGATTTTTTTTTTTGACAAACACCTCCTGGACTGTCTGAAAAATGCTATTTTTCTAAAGCTATTGAGGCTTAAGCACTGTCTGAAAAATTTTAATATGGACCGAATTGGAGATCTTCAAGCAAATTATTATAAGGCCAAGGATGCTTATCAAAATGCTCAGCTACAAGCTCAAGCTCATCCCCTTGATTCATTTTATCAAAGGGCTGAGAGGTCTGCTGCAGGGGAGTATTCAGTTCAGGAGAAGTTATATTAGAGTTTTTTAACTCAAAGGAGTAAGGTAACTTGGTTAAGACAAGGAGATATGAACACTTCATTTTTTCATGCGTTTCTTAAGAAGCGTAAGGCTAAAAATGGGATAGTTTCTTTTATGACAGAGGAAGGGAAGTTAGTTGATAACTATACAGAAGTGGTATCTCATTTTCTGGGTCATTTTAAAGCTTGTCTAGGCAGTTCTAGCTTAGCTTCAGGCAGGGTTAATTTGCAGCACATTGATTTAGGTCCGAAGCTCTCAGTTGAGCAGCAAACCTTGCTTTTGAGACCTTTTTCTAAGAAGGAAATTCGGGAGGCTTTATTTAGTATTCCTAATACTAAATCCCCAGGTCCGGATGGGTATGGCTCCGGATTCTTTAAAGCTGTTTGGAGCCAGATTGGAGATGAAATTTGCTCGGCCATCTCTTACTGTTTTGAATCAGGCAAATTTCCCTCTAAGCTTCATGAAACAACCATTTCTTTGATCCCTAAGATTGCTAATCCTTCTCGGGCTGTCGATTATAGGCCAATAGCATGCTGTTCCACACTGTATAAATGCATGGCTAAGCTGATTTGTAAAAGGTTGGCTGCTGTCCTTCCCGTAATTGTTCATCCCAATCAAGGAGCTTTCATTCAAGGTCGATCTATTGCTCATAACATCATGATTTGTCAAGATCTTATAAAAAATTATGGGAGAGTTTCCACTTCTTCGAGGTGCGCTATTAAGATAGACTTGAGCAAAGCTTACGATACCGTAGACTGGCTATTTCTTGAAGGTTTGCTGAAAGCTTTAAAGTTTCCCATGAAGTTTATAGGCTGGGTTATGTCTTGTGTTAGGAATACCACCTATTTTCTAGTGATGAATGGCCGAGTTCAAGGCAAGTTTAAAGGGGGGAAGGGGCTGAGACAAGGTGATCCTATGCACCTCTTTTATTTGTTCTCATCATGGAGTATTTGACTAGAAGTCTTCAATATGCAGCGCTTAATTCTCCTTTTCGTTTTCATCCGATGTGCAAGAGTTTAAAGCTCATAAATTTGTGTTTTGCGGATGACTTGCTTATTTTTTGCAAGGGAACTCTCCCAGCTGTTAGGAGTGTTAAGATGGTGCTTAATGAGTTTGCCTTTGCGTCTGGTTTGAGCATTAATTCTGGTAAATCTCAGATCTTTTTCGGAGGACTCTCTTTGGCAGATAGAAATAGAATTTCTCATGAAATTAACCTTGCAGTGGGTTCATTTCCCCTAAGATACCTAGGGGTTCCTATGAGGCCTACTAAATGGAAACATACTGACTGTGAGGTGTTCATTCAGAAATTTAGATTGAAGATTTAGAATTGGGCTAGTAGACACCTCTCCTTTGCTGGTCGGATTCAACTTATTAACTCTGTTCTTCTTGGGCTTCGCAACTATTGGATGTCTATCTTTGTTTTGCCCCAAAGTGTAGTCATGGAAATTGAAAGACTTTGTAGAGGGTTCCTTTGGGGAGTTTCTGGGCAGAGGAGTAAATTGCATCTCCCTTCTTGGCAAAAAGTTTGCCTTCCCAAAGCTTATGGTGGATTGGGGTTTCGAGATGGTTCTTTGTGGAACCGGTCTGTGCTGGCCAAGTATATTTGGGCCTTATCTTTCAAGCCTGACTTATTGTGGGTTAAGTGGATTAATTCCATTTATCTGAAAGATAAGAGCTTTTGGAACTATGAGTTAAAGGGGGACTGTAGCTGGTATTGGAGGAAGTTGTGTCATCTGAAAAAGTATTTCAGTTATGCTGCCATTTCAGCTGCTGGTATGAAGAGAAAATTCCTGTCTTCGAAGCTGTATAATAGCCTCCTGACTCAGCAAAAGGATGAGTACTTTCGGACAGTTTGGAGCAAATTAATTCTCCCTAAACACAGGTTTATGCTGTGGCAAGTGATTCATTCTCAGTTACTGACAAGGGATAACCTGAACAGGCTGCATATCCCTTTGATCTCTCTGATGTGTCCGATCTGTGATGGCTTCCAGGAGAATCATGCTCACCTGTTTTTCGAGTGTCATCTTTCTTCTCGGCTGGTTCATTTGATGTTTAACTGGTTAGGTTTTGCAGCTTGGCCTTTGGATTTTAAGGGCTGGCTGGTTTGGCTCACAAGAACTAGGAGAGGTACTAAGGCTAATATAGTAACCATGGTGTTTGCAGCAACCATTTATAGCATTTGGACCAACAGAAACAGATGTTATTTTGAAGGATACTCCTCCTCTGTTTGGAATCTGGTTCAGGATGGAGGCAATTAAACTTTATCATAAACCAAGATTTTTCTGAGGTAAGGATTTGTCTCTGTTTTTGTTTAAGTTTAAGCTTAATTTCTAGAAAGTAAGTGTGGAAACTTAAAGATAGTTGTGGCTGGTTTTGTAAGGAATTCAGTTTGGGTAATCAGGAGGAATTGGTTCAAAGCTGGGATTGGAGAGAATTCAAGCTGAATTATTGATTGAGGTAAGAGTTTTAAACATCTTTGAATTATTTAGAAGCATGGTTTACATTTTTCAAGCCTTGGTTTATGTTTTAAAAGCTATGGTTTAAGTTTCTGGAATTTGAAACCAAAGTGTGGATTTTGGGTGTGATTGTGTGTTGGACCTTGTTGTTGGTGTTTTTAGGATGTTAGATGGTTCATTTGAGGTTTCATATTGGTTTTGGGGTTTGGGTATGTGTTTGGGTTGAATTGGAAGTTTTTTGGCTCGGGAAAAATGCAGGGGAAAACCAAGAATTCTGGGTTCGCGTAGGGGCGTCGCGGCCCTGTTCTTTGGTGCTACGGCGCAAGGCTGCATCAGGCAGCAGAGAAGTTTATGGGCACTGCGGCCCTCCTTGGTGGGCGTCGCGGCGCTAGGCTATTTTCTGGGCAGGGAGATTTTGCATTTTTTGGCATTTGTCTCGGGGGCTCGGGGGACGTTTCCGGGGTATTGCTTTGGGAAATTGAAGGTCTCGAGAGTATGGGATTGGTCCCGGGAAGTGCTTTTGGATTGGTTAGTATTAAAGAGTGTTTTATATGTATTGTGACTAGGTTTTCGGAGAGGCTCGGGATAGAGGACCGTGCTCATGACTTTGATGCATTGAGAGGCTCGGGACACAGGTAAGAAAAATGTAGTACCCGTAGAACAGGGCATGGGCCCATAGTGTTGTTGCAGGGCACGACCCTAGATTGAATTACATGTTAGGGAGTAGCCCTTGATTGAACTATTATATTCTTGAATGTGGTTTTAATTATACTATAAGTGATTATGGTAGAATGTACGGCAAAGGAGCCGGGAACGGCAAGGAGCCGAGAACGGCGTAGGGCCGAGGACGGCGAAGGCCGAGAACGGCAGTGGGGCCAGGAATAACACTTAGCACATGGAGTGCTTATTGTTAGGGTGAGACCCCAATGGATACATGGGATATCCTTACGGTGAGAACCGAGACCCCAGGCTTTGGTAACACTTCTGGGACGGCATGGCAGTATTTGTTTAGTCTGATGGACTATCTGTTTATCTGTGGATTATCTGATATGTTGATTATATAATATGCATATGTTATGTGTTGTTTGAGTTTTCTTGCTGGGCTTCGGCTCACGGGTGCTCTATGTTGCAGGTAAGGGCAGAGAAAAAGTTGACAAGCCATGAGTACGGAGAGCATGAAGCGGCGCGTACATGTTTGGCCTGCCCGACTGCTTTGGTTGGGGGCATTTTGAGAAATGGCTGTAATAAACTATAATTTTGTTGGTTAATTATCTGTAAACCCATTTTGAGTTGTAAATATTTTATAAACTGTATTTTGGGATCCCAAATGTTAGACACTTGAAATTTTCAATGAAATAGAGTATTTTCAAATATTGCAGCCTTGACTTTTGTTTAATCACACTTTTATTCTAAAACCTCGATTAGCGAGTAAATTGCACATTTTAAACTCACTTAGTAACGGCTCTAAGATAGTAGGGCGTTATAGTGAATTGATTCCGAGCACGGTCCTTAGCCTCGAGCCTCAATGATAAACCTAGTCACAAAGGCCATGGATATCTATCAACTTCCAATTAGAAACATAATACCTAGGGAATAAAAATAGCCTCTAGGACCTCAATTTCTACTAAACCGGGTAGTAGAAATTGTCCCGAGCACCTAGGATCGAACCCCTAAGCCGTAAAAACACTTGAAATACTTCCAAGACTAGAACTCCCAGGCAGGTCGCGACTTGCCCCAAGTCAGAGAGCAAGCTCTCTTGCCAGAGGGGAGGCAAGTCACGACTTGGCCAGGCAAGTCACGACTTGGCCAGGCAAGTCGCGGCGCGCCCCCAAATCAGAGAGCATCCCAGGCCATAAGGCCACACGTGCTATAACGCCCCCTGTCTAAGTCTTGGCGGGCCCCCTTCAATCGAGAAAATTCTGGGTTTTCTCCTCTTTCTCTCAGCAAAGAACTCCAAAGCTAAGCCCAGAATTTCCTTAACCAACCTCCCTAAATCAACACTAAACCAACTAAAGAATTTGGACCCATAAACACATATTTTATCCAATAATTCCCAGCAATTAAACAGAAACTAACCCCTTAATTCAACCTTAAAAATCACAGTAATAACCACTGAATTTGTTAGTCAAATCCTCAATCAAAACAGAACCAATCTACACTTATACTTCCATCCCAAATTCAACCAAAATTTAAAGATGATGCTCTAAAATCTTACCTTAATTTGTAGCTTAGTTTCCCAGCTGAAGCTCCCCCAAGTTCCAGCTTGAACTTCCCTCTGAATTTCTAGCTCCAACACCCAGCTAGGTTCCCATCAATTCCTTCAATTCCCTCAAAGACTTCAAGCTTCTAAACTCCTTCAACAACCCCAAAATTCAAACATCAAGGAAGAGAGAGAGAGAGAGAAGAAATTGTGAGAGAGAGTCTTCTCTTTTTTATTCTTTCTATTTTGTATAATTCCACCACTTTCTGTTATGTTCTAAATTTTTTGAATATATCCTTTAATAGCCAAAAGACCATTTTCCCCCTCCATACTAACTAATCCTTTCACTTAACCTAGGGGTAGAATGGTCATTTACTCCCAATTCCCACTAACTCCTCAAGTGTTCCTAATATTTACCATTTAAATCTCATCATCCAATTATTTTCCCCAACATCTAATAACCCTCAATATAATTTCTAAGTTCCCGAAAATACCCCCAGGCTCCCCCGAGCTGGGTATAAATCCCCGCCGTGACTATTTCGTCAAACTGCTCACCAAGACCGTCTCGAGTCATATGCTGCAAATATATCCACATAATAATGTGGTCTCAACAATTTATCGCACATAATTACATTTATGCCCTCAACGGGCCAAAATTACAAATATGCCCTTATAAACTAAATAGGGCCCACATGCATATTAATTATCATAAATGTGCATTTCACATAACCATATATTCATAGGATCATGCATATCACATAATCATGCATTTAATCATTTATTCACATAAATACCAATTATGTCCTCCTGACACACTATTCAAGGCCCTTAAGCCTTATTAGTAATTTTGGCTCGTTACACAACAAGTCGCGACTTGCCCTAAGTCAGAGAGCAAACACCCAAGCCAAATGGCAGGCGGGTCGCGACTTGGTCAGGCAAGTCGCGATGCGCCCCCAAGTCAGAGAGCACCTAGGCCATAAGGGCCACACGCGCTGTGGTGCCCCCTGGCTAGGTCGCGGCGTACCCCCTTCGACTCAGAAAATCTGGGTTTTTACTCTACCCTTTCCAGCCAAGAACACCCAAAACTAACCCAGAATTCTCCCAACAACTCCCTTAAATTCCACATCAAAATAGGTACAAATTCAAAACCATAACACCCAAGTTTTAATCCCCAAAACCTCAGCAACAAACCAAAGTTACTAACAAATTTCATCAGTTATTATCACCTAAGTCAGACCCAATCAAGCCTTTATAATTTGTCCATCTCCAACTAGAAACTCAAAGATGAAAATTCAGAATCTTACCTCAAGTAGTTGTAAAATCCTCAGCCACACCCTTCAATTCTTGAGCTTAATTTCCCCTAAGACCCCAGCTTAACCTCCTGGATGAATGCTTCAATTTCCTTAAGACTTCTCAGCCAAGAATCAGCCTAGGTCCCAGCTGGTTTTTCCTTAGCTTAGTCCTCTAATTCATCAAGCAACCCTTCAAACTCAAGAGAGGAGAAGAAGAAATCGTTAGAGAGAGGAGACTTTCTTTTCTTACTTCAACATTCCACTACTTTCTGTAATATACTAACTAAAAATCTGATTATACCCTTTACTAACAAAATTACCATTTTGCCCTCCCAAACAAAAATAACCCTTAACTCAATCTAGGGGTAAAATAGTCATTTGTTCTCAATTCCCACTAATTCCTCGAGTGTTCCTAATATTTATTACTTAAATCCTATCATCCAATTAATCATCAATTATTTACCCAATGTCAAATAATCCCCAAAATAATTACTAAGTTCCCGAAAATACCCCTAGGCTCCCCCGAGCCGGGTATAAATCCCCGCCGTGACTATTTCGCCCATCCGCTCACAAGGACCGTCTCGAGCCATATACTGCAAATATATTGACATAATAATGTGGTCTCAACAATTTATCACATATAATTACATTCATGCCCTCAACGGCTAAAATTACAAATATGCCCTTATAAACTATATAGGGCCCACATGCATATTAATTCTCATAAACATGCATTTCACATATCCATATAATCATAGAATCATGCATATCATATAATCATGCATTTAATCATTTATTCACATAAATATCAATTATGCCCTCCCAGCACACTAATCAAGGCCCTTAAGCCTTAATAGTAATTTTGGGTCGTTACAACTACCCCCTCCTTATAACAATTTCGTCCTCGAAATTTATTCGAACACACCAGGTAATAAATCTCATACCTCTGACCATAATACCAGAGCCCAATTATTTACCTTTTATCTGTTAGTAACACTCTTACTAGAGTGACAATCTTGCTCCATAAGATATTATCTTATGTCTATAATTTTATTAACCCTTCCTTGCACAACAATTCTACTAAAACCCCAGAGTCTGCTTATCTCATCAGCAGTCATTTGCCCGTCCTATTATTGGCACCAACAATACTCATAAGCCACCACCCATACCAGGGTAAGGCTAACTTGTAGGCCCTTGGCCTAAAACTTGGTACGATCTCGGAACTCTTGTTAAATCAGGAGCTAAAACTCCCCTTTCTTCCCCAGAATATCATACTCTTTCTTGTCTGCAGTATTTGGAGAAATACAAATCCCCCATTTTGAAACTTCGTGTTCCATAGTTTACAACTTGCAAACTCTTATGTCCTTTCAAATAGGCATATACTTCTGCCTTAAGAATTCCAACACCTTCATTAGTTTTCTCCCTGAACCAATACTGAACCATAATACCCACTGCCTTTCATTTCTTTACCTAGAACCAGTTTCTCTTGCTTTGTATCTCACCATATCTTATGCCATGTCACCTTAACTGTTCTCCAGCATTCATCACTGTAACTATTTCATCAAGGGACTATACTTTCCTTAATATCCCAAACATTTGCAAATCAATACATAATTCCTTAGAACAACCATTAATTCTTCAGATTGCCATCCTATCTGTAGATAGCTACTAATTCTAAGTTCCGACCTTATTCCCTTCACTCTTTAATTTCTTTCTAGAACTTGGAACATTAAAGGGTCTCAACTTGGCACTATCAATTATCCTGCCACGTCACCCGTTCACACAAACCAAAATGTATTAACTCAATTTGCTGAGTTACAACCTTCCATGTCTAATCCTCTTACGTATAGTCTAATGTGGTCCACTCCTACAATCCACCACTATACCATTTTACCTTCCCATACACGAATTTTAAACCTTATCACCTGTATAAACTTCCTGACTACCATATGCCTAAGAAGGTAGTACAACGTTCATTTAAGACATTCATCTCCACACCAAATCCCATCGGATCACTCATCCAATCTTCATATCTTAACTCATATTATACTGGTAGGGTTCTTCACCATTTCCACAAGATTCTCACTCTGGATTTCATTGTCCAAAAAGTTATATCTGTCCATAACCAATCCCAAGTACTCTACAAATCTCATTTCTTACCCTGTCTAACCTTACTATAGTCTGTGACGTCTTATCCAACCAGCACAAACCTTTCCAAGTAAGAGGTCAGCTTCCATATTAATTTTCTCCTTGTATAGTCAAGGGATTCTAATTTGAATCACCCATTAACTCTTACTGGACCTTGATCCCAGGATTATTTCTCCATAAATGATCCAGCGCTCAAATCCCTTACGCTAAGCATTCACCGTTAATTTAATGTTCCATGTATACCGGCCATGTCCCCATTCTTTCACCTCCCGCGAGGCACAAACCATCATTCCTTCAGTCTATAACTGGGCGCGTCTCAGCCTTTGATGCACTGCTTATAGTTTCATGTCTTAACAAAAAAAAAAGGTCATTCATGTTACCCCTCCGTATCCATCCATTACATGCAGATTCCTATATCACATGGTGTTAACCAATCCTCATTATGTCTCCTGAAAATCTGGTACAAAATTATCTATTCAGTCTACCCTTAGGTTCTTCTATCGTTCTAATATCTGGTGTAGCTGCCTCTAAAAATACTTATGTAGCAGGTGGTATGTCCACCGGTCTCATTGTACATCTTATTCGTCAGGTGTTCCTTAGTAACTTCTTTGTGGCTTCTGCTTGATCTTCTTCATACTTGATCCTTTCTCTTCCTGTAGCATGACCTTGAATACCTTTAATGAAACGAAGCTGATACCTTCTGGAACCTTACCTGTGACCCTACTGCTTTAGTCTTAGTATCATTAGTGTTGTAGTCGTCCATATTCTGCTTCTAACTATGAAGTAGATCAACGCATCTCTAGCAAACCTGAAGGTGCCTCATCAATATTGTTCCTGTACTATCTGCTTGTTGAACTTACCTGTGTCATTGAAGCTTAAGTCAGTTAAGAACCTTTACTAGTAACCCATCACACCCCACTAGGTACAAGTAATAACTCTTGAAGTGTCTTTTTCCTTGATCCCCAGCTGGTAATAACCAGATCGAAGATCAATTCCTGAAGACATTACCCTTTCTTGTAACCGGGCATTTGAAATCTTTTTCCTTAATAGGCAACGACAATAAATTCCACGATACGATGCTCCGTAAAATCTATCCCTAAGTCAAAACTTCTTCAACTGAACCAGTAATTCTTTCTGCCAAACTAATACCATTCTTCATAGTGTCCCCGATACCAAGTCAGCTCATAGCCCAATTCTGAAGCGCATCCAACAATTCCTTACATACCCATCTGAATCCCTACTGACCAACTCAATTTCCATCCAGTTCAACTAACATACTTCAAGTGACATCCCTACTATCCGTGGTTGTCTCATATCTAACAAATTAGCTCCCACTCTGGCTTATATCAAGGCTCCCATGTGACGAGCTCAATTACTTTCACTACAAACCCCTTTATCAGTTGCGTTCCAACTCTTCTCTTAGAAGTTTCTAATTCATCCCCAACAAACATTGATATCTCAAACCCCTCGTACAATATCCTTAAGGCATAAACTTCATATCTGAATCTCTCTTGGGAGATGCGCAACACCAAACTCTTTAAGCTCTTATATAACCAAGAATGAGGACTATCACATCAACTGGTCACCTCCGCGGAACTAGCCTCAGGCTTCAAATGTAGTAAGTCATTCCAATCTTCCATTTTCTAATCCTGGGCAATCCCAAGTCCAACCTGACGTACTGAACCATTCCATGTAGATAACGTATCCCTACCTAGCATCCTTCCAGATGGCGTCTCCTGCTTCCGGTGCATATTAAATGACTTCACTAGGTCTCATCACCGTCCTGACGGCTAACCTGTAAACTAGACCCCTTCCTGTCAAAACCAGGAGCCATAGAACTGTCAGGGGTCCTTCTATTCTGATTACCGAGAGTCTGTCCTTACTAATTTCCACCAATGGAAATACTGCCGTCTGCATCTCTTGCCCTACGACATTCACGCTCCATACCTCATTCCGTATACCTTAAGTAACATGGCCTTCCCTGCTGCCCAAGCACAAATAAACATCTCATGCACTGGAGTGGCCCTGATGCTCTGGGCCATCCCAGAGTTTAATCCTTAAATGAGTCATCATTTTTGGCTACATCCGCTTATATCAACTTCCAAACCGGATTGACTAACTCACCAAACTTGTTGACATACTCTATCGTTGTTTTACCATTCTAAACCAAGTTCAGAAACTCATTAGTCTTCGTAACTCCAACTACGTCTTCATAACCTCTTTATTAAATCATTGCCTGAATTCCTCTCAACCCGTTATGACAACACTTTGGGTCTGAGTACTACTTTAAGGCATCCTTCTGCCACAACTACTTATCGCAACCACTTTGTCACGACCTATCATCTTCATGTAATCAATGATGGGATTAGCTATGCTCATCCACTAATCAATTCTTAGGAAAATCCAATCCTTCCTCAAAACCAGTGGATAATGCCTCCTGGGCCTTCCATACAATAATTCTCATCTATTTCCACCCTCAGGTCAAACCAATACTAGTACTTTTACTGCAAAAATATACAAAGAAGCTTTCTCTCAGTAAAAGCTGCTATTTCACCCATCTAATCTCCTCTATCGAACCTCAAAGCTTTACTTACATACCATGAATGTCTACTACAACTTTCAGGGGCAGATGGAGGATTTTAACCCCAGCTATCATCTGCAACCCTCGCTATAACAATACCAGGTCCACTTAATCATTCTAAGCACAACAATCTGAATTCATCCACCATCACTGCCTAAACCCCTCAGCCCTGATGTTCATACCTAAAACCATCCCACGGCCAGGTCATAACAACCACAGTAATCATTCACACATAAAGCATAATAAACACCAATCTACAATACTATGCATTTAGTTATCAAATTTCATTACTGCCAGGTACATTCATACTTACCATGCTTCTATAGTAAACAGATAAAGCATATATATGTTCAATTTAAATAATTCACCACATGCAATAGCAATGCTAATAAGCACCCCCAACATCATCACACAATAGTCAAGGGTCAGACCCTATCAGTATCACATGCTTCCCATTAATCAGACAACTTAATACATTCATATTTTCATTCAAGCACTTAAGCATTTAATCTCATGTATTCAATTACAAAACCCTGAGTTGAGCATGTCTTTAGCGGCGAATGTACATGTCCAACAAGTCTTCAGGAACCCTTAAACCTAGACCGCTCTGACACCAAGTTGTAAGCCTTGGATAACCAAGATCGTTACACTGTGTGTTTAAAATAGTGCAGGACTTGATAATCAAGTCATTTAAATGAAAATGTGATCCTAAAGTCATAAACAAGTTAGGTTTAAAATATTTTGGTCATAAACGAATAATTTTCATTAAAATAAACGTTTAATACATGGGATCTCAAAAACAAGGTTTAAAGGGCATATTTCCAAAAGTTATAAATAAACAAGGCCACTCTAATGGCAAAATACACATTTTAGGTATCCGTCCCTGTACAATCCCTCGGCCATGGTGGCCGAGCAGCTGACAATGTACACCTCCCCCTCAGAACTCTCCAACCCATGGTTGACCCATCATACCCTTGCATTTACCTGCACCATGTAGCACCCGTGAGTCGAGGCCTAGTGTGGATGCCAAAAATCCACCTAAAAGAAACTATTTAGTCCGTGATTGGAACATAGGGATAAGGGTCGCTTATTCATGCTATTGGGCTCGACCTTGTAGGTCTTGTTGAATACAGGAGATCATCTCATGAGAAACAACACATTATGAGCCACAAGGTTTGGCCCTGCTAAGCTAAGGGGCCACAATGAATACTGCAAGAGGATAGGTGCACAAGGCCCTCACATAGTGAGGTTCGACGTGCCCGCGCAAGGCTGACATGCTCATGGGTCAAGATGCACTCATACGCGTGAACGCTGCCAAAGACGCCCGGGACATACACCTATGGATGCTCAATATTCCACGCTTATAAAAGACCCAAAGAACACACTTAGACCCCCATACGCCTACACTCTCATTGGATCCTCAGGCCATCAGGCACACGCCCCCAGTGAGGCCATCAGGCACGCACGCCTCCTAGCAGGCACATGCCCCCAGTGAGGCCATCAGGAACACGCCCCCAGCGAGGCCATCAGGCATGCACACCTCCTAGCGAGGCCATCAAGCACACGCCCCCAGTAAGGCCATCAGGCGCACGCCTCCTAGCGAGGCCATCAGGCACACAAGCCTCCTAGCGAGGCCATCAGGCACACGCCCCCAGCGAGGCCATCAGGGACACGCCCCTAGCGAGGCCCTCATGCGCGCGCCCCCCCAGCAAGGCCGTCAAGCGTGCACCCCCAGCAAGGTGCTCATGCGCACGCGCCCCCGCGAGGCCCGTGGGCCACCATCTTCTCGGGAGGCCGTTGCACCATCGCGTCACTAGTCTAGATCCATGCCGCAAGGAGAAAAGTATAGCTAGGCCCCTCGCCACTAGGAGCCTTGCAAGGCACGGCCAGTGCATGGGTCATTACCGCCTCGCATCTATGCCTTGCAAATGAGGGTCACATGGCGTTGATCTCATGAGGTACGGAGTCCACTGACGAACTGAAAGGAGTTAGAGTACGGACATAGTACCCACGTCAGATAAGTAGTGGAGGTACGAACAAAGTACCATCTGTTGTCCTCACCAGCCACTCCTTTGACACCCGTACCAGGCATGTAGTGGAGGCATGACCAGGTACAGAAGGTGAGGTGCTCCCATGATCTCTGACCTTGTACCAGAGCCGACACCACTACCCCTGGAACCACTCTTCTGTTAGTGTACTCATGTACCATCTGGTCCCCTGGACCACCATGTACCCAAGGCCATTAGAGCCTACTATAAAATGAACCCCACTTCCACAAAGAAGGGGTTGTTGGAAAATTCATTGTATGCAGAGGCTATTAAGCAATATACATTTTTCACTCCATTGTTCATCTGTGTTTATCCTTTCATAAGTTAATTCTAAGTTCTTATCTAAACTTCGCCGCATTTACCTTTAAGTTTTTTGACCTAATTTCGTTGACGAGATTTCACTGTCAACACCTAGTAAAAAAATCATAATATCATAGCATGAACAATATTGATAACCAAATAATTAATAAAACATAACCAAATATTCTGCAGTCCATAGCATTCACATAATCAGCGATAACAATTAACAAATCAATAATCTATTATCCAAGTATTCAACACATCATAATCATCAGGTTACAACAGTAAGCATATCATACAATATACAGGGTCGACGCCCTTAGGCCGCACCCTCTATTTAATCCACTATCTCCGGCTCACTTAGGCTGAGCCCAGTGTTTAACCCACTTACTCTGGCTCGCTTAGGCCAAGCTTAGTGATTATTTAATTAACCTCAGCTACGAGTGGCCGAGCCACGTCTTTGTGCGCCAATATTAATTCCGGCACTCTTAGGCCGTTTATTTCATACTCACATGGCATAATACCATCATACAACATTGCATACAAGTATCGGGAACTCTTATTCTCAACTTATCCACATAAAAGGGTGCAGTTTTCTTACCTTTGATTCCAAGTGGAGAAGGTGAACTAGTTCCGAGCACGGTCCTCAGCCTTATGCCTCGACGATAAACCTAGTCACAAGGGCCATAGATATCTATCAACTTCTAATCAAAAATAAAATACCTAGGGAACAAAACTAGCCTCCGAGACCTCAATTTCTACTAAACCGGGTAGTATAAATTGTCCCGAGCACCTAGGATCGAACCCCCAATCCCTAACAACACTTGAAATACTTCCAAGACCAGAACTCCCAGGTGGGTCATGACTTGGCTCAACAAGTCGCGACTTTCCACAAGTCAAAGAGAAAACTCCCAAGCCAAAGGGGAGGTGGGTCACCACTTGGTAAGGCAAGTCGCGGCGCGCCCTCAAGTCAGAGAGAATCCAGGCCATAAGGGCCACACGCGTCGCGGTGCCCCTGGCTAGGTTGCAATGCACCCCCTTTGACCCAGAAAATCTGGGTTTTTACTCTACCCTTTCCAGCCAAGAACACCCAAAACCTACCCAAAGTTCTCCCAACAACTCCCTTAAATTCCATATCAAAATAGCTACGAATTCAAAACCACAACACCCAAGTTTTAATCCCCAAAACCTCATCACCAAACCAAAGTTGCTAAAAAATTTCATCAGTTATTATCACCTAAGTCAGAACCAATCAAGCCTCTATAATTTGTCCATCTCCAACTAGAAACTCAAAGAAGAAAATTCATAATCTTACCTCAACTAGCTGTAAAATCCTTAGCCACATCCTTCAATTCTTGAGCTTAATTTCCCCTAAGACCCCAGCTTAACCTCCTGGATAAATGCTTCAATTTCCTTAAGACTTCTCATCCAAGAATCAGCCTAGGTCCCAGCTGGTTTTTCCTTAGCTTAGTCCTCTAATTCATCAAGCAACCCTTCAAACTCAAGAGAGGAGAAGAAGAAATCGTTAGAGAGAGAAGGAGACTTTCTGTTCTTACTTCAACATTCCACTACTTTTTGTAATATACTAACTAAAAATCTGATTATATCCTTTACTAACAAAATGACCATTTTCCCCTCCCAACAAAAATAACCCTTAACTCAATCTAGGGGTAAAATAGTCATTTGTTCTCAATTCTCACTAATTCATTGAATGTTCCTAATATTTATTACTTAAATCCTGTCATCCAATTAATAATCAATTATTTACCCAATGTCAAATAATCCCCAAAATAATTACTAAGTTCCCAAAAATACCCCTAGGCTCCCCCGAGCCGGGTATAAATCCCCGCCGTAACTATTTCGCCCATCCACTCACAAGGACCGTCTCAAACCATATACTGCAAATATATCAACATAATAATGTGGTCTTAACAATTTATCACATATAATTACATTCATGCCCTCAACGGACGAAAATTACAAATATTCCCTTATAAACTAAACAAGGCCCACATGCATATTAATTCTCATAAACATGCATTTCACATATCCATATAATCATAGGATCATGCATATCACATAATCATGCATTTAATCATTTATTCACATAAATACCAATTATGTTGTAACGCCCTGGCAACCCCAACACCGTTACGGTGAATGATGAATCGTGAATTTAACTCGCTACTCGAGTTCTTTGGTTAAAAACGTGCTTCTAGGTGTTATTAACAGGTTAAGGTAGAAAACTAATCAAAAGGGAAGGATATATTTTATTTAAAACATAAAACTATTCATGGGCCCATAAAAAACATTTACAAGTTATTTACAACTCCAAAATGGTCATTACTGTTTAAATTTACAACCCGCCGACCTAAGCGGCAAAAATAGGGTAAACCCCCTAGTTCCTCTGAGAACTCCTTGGCCATGGTGGTCAAGCGGCCGCATATGTACACAACACCACCTCAGCTCTCCACTCAAGGATGGGTGAGCTTTTCTTTCCCTTTACCTGCACCACATAGCACCCATGAGCCAAAGCCCAGCAAGAAAACACAATATAGCATGAATATAATATGAACAATGATCATAATAATCATTCAGGACTTTCAGTCCAAAACAGATGAGTGACAGTTGAAAAGTCACTATGGTGGGTTCTGTTCCCTCTAGCCACGTGACGATAGGGTCACCTGGGCTTTATAAATAAGTGATCCTTTCACTAGCTTATCAAGATAGGTGCTCGATGAACCAGTCACCAATATAATGTACTGCATGACCATAGAGTCACAACCATTGGATTCCGCTCCCTAGCCACGTGACAAGCAGTCACCTAGGCCTTTGGCCCTGGCTTTGAGTAACTAGTCCTAGACTAGTCAAGCGCTTATAATTTTCATCGACCTTAGGGTCGGTCCAGCATTAATGCTCCCAAATTCATTCAACGTTGATATCGATTAGATCTAATCTTTTATCGGCCCTGCGTTCATGACGCTTATGCCATTTTCTAGCTCTTAGGTCAGTAATACGCGACCAGTGCCGACCCTGACTAGGCAGTGCCATACACAAGTAAGCAAGATTTGCTAAGTATTTAATATGCAATCAATGTCCACATTTAACAACCAACATGCCTCTATAACAATCACGCAAGTCATATACACAGGGTGCAATTTTCGTACCTTAGGTTCGAGCGAGAAATAATATAAGAACGACCCTTGAGAACGATCGAACTTTTAGTTCCTTAGCGGTCACCTAGTCATAACCAATTGGAATCCATTAATAAAGTAAATCAATTAGAGGTTCACAATCTAAAACCACACTTCCGGGATCAATCCTGCACTCTCGAGAATCTTAATCTACCCAAACGGGGTAAAGGAACCCACCCTGAGCCTTAAAAGTCATCCCAAGCCCTAAAATAGGCTTGCTGGAAAATGGACCAGTACTGAGGCGTTATTTCAAGTCAGAGAGGCCTAGCTCCCTGCCCTGCCTAGCGCTGCTGCGCCTGGAATGGCGCTGCTCGCCAATTACAGACCATAATCTTTCTGGTTTTCCCTCCTTGCGATTTCCCTTGAAACCAACCCTCCAAACCAATCCCATACATCACCCAAACATCTAATTCAACCCCTAAACTTCATCTACATCACACTCTCATCAAAACCCAATCAATTTTACACAAAAACATCCCTTAATTCCCAACTAGCCACATCAAATTCTCTAAGCTGAAACTATAAAGAAAAATAGAGTATAGCTTAAAATTCATGGATGAAATCCTACCTCAAGTTGGATTTGAGTCCTTTCCAATGGATGAGCTAAGTCTATAACCTCCAAGCTTTGATTTCCTAGCTTGATTCTTCAATTTGGGATTAAAAACTTCAAAGGAGAAAAAAGGAAGATGGTGAATGAAAGGAGCAAGAACAACACTCTGTTTTTTGTTCTGTTTTCTATAGGTTACCAAAGTCATAAATATCCTAGGGTGAAATGACTATTTTTCCCCTAGGTCATTTAAAAGTTTCTAAAGGCTCCCAAGGGTAAAATCATCATTTTCAGCCTATTTCACTAATCATAATTAACGTTATCCAATTCCTGCTATTCTTGAATACCAATAATTCAAATCTCGTTACCCTTTTATTCCTGGCAACGTCCTAATCATTAAAACATCTCGAGACTCACCCCGAGCCTCGAACTTAATCCCGTTATGACTAAACCGCTACTTAATATTCAAAGATCGTCTCATGCCGAATAGCTCGAACAAATCCTCATTATAATGTGGCCTCAACAATATATCACCGACATGCATACAAATATACAATTATGCCCTCAACGGGCCAAATTACCAAAATACCCCTGTCATGAAATGTGGACCTACATGCATGCATTTAACATCATATTATAATATAATTCACATAACACATGCATATAATTATTTAATGGCATAATAAAACAATTATGGCCCTCTCAGCCTACTAATCCAGCCATTAAACCGCATTAGAGATTTCAGGACATTACATATGCCCTCCTGACACACTAATCAAGGCCCTTAAGCCTTAATAGTAATTTTGGGTCGTTACAAACTTTTACTTCCAAGTTTTGGGGAAGTGTATAGAAGGCTATGGGTACTCAGTTGAAGTTTAGCACCACTTACCATCCTCAGAGAGACAGACAGTCTGAGACGAAGATTCAAATATTCGAGGACATGCATCGAGCATGTGTATTGGACTTTGAAGGATCTTGGAGTAAATATTTGCCTTTGATTAAATTTTCATACAACAATAGCTATCAGTCGACGATTGGAGTGGCTCCATATTAGATGTTGTATGGTAGGAAGTGTAGACCACCCATTCATTGGGATGAAGTGGGTGAGAGGAAGTATCTAGTTCCTGAAGCAGTTCAAAAGACAAATGAGGCCATTGAGAATATTAGAGCTCGAATGCTCGCCTCACAGAGTAGACAGAAGAGCTACGCTGACCCTAAGCGTAGAAACATAGAGTTCCAGGTTGGGGACTACATTTTTCTCCGAGCTTCACCCTTGAGAGGAGTAAAACATTTTGGGAAGAAGGACAAGTTGAGCCCTAGATTTGTGGGGCCTTTCAAGATCCTAGAGAGGATTGGACAGGTGGCCTACAGGTTGGCCTTACCCCCATCATTGTCCATAGTTCATAATGCATTCCACATCTCAATGCTGTGAAAGTATGTATCAAATACGACTCATGTGTTGAGTTATAAATACTTGGAGCTAGAGACAGATTTTTCCTATGAAGAGCAGCCAGTCCAAATCTTGGATAGGAAAGATAAGGTATTGAGGAGCAAGACCATCCCTCTGATGAAAGTATTATGGAGGAACAACAAGGTTGAGGAAGCGATTTGGGAGTTAGAGTCGGATGTGTGGGATCAGTATCTCTAGCTGTTCAGGTAAATTTTGAGGATGAAATTTCTATAAGGAGGGGATAGTTGTAACGCCCAACAATCTCTAATAGAATTAAGTGTATGGATTAGCGTGTTGGGGGGACACGTGGGATGATTATGTGTATTAAATATGTTTAATGACCCGCTTTTGTTCGAAAGGAGCATTTTTCGTAATTTTGACTCGTTGAGGGTATAACTGTAATTTTATATGCTATGTATTTGAGACCACATTATTATGTGTATATATTTGTAATATTCAACATGAGCCAATCCTAATAAGCAATTTAGCATAAAAGTCACAACGGGGAGTTATACCCGGCTCGGGGTGAGCCAAGGAGTAATTTAGTAATTTTGCATATTTCGGGAAGTATTGAAATATTATTGAGTAAAATAATGGTGTTTGGAAGATTAGGGGAGTAGTTGGGAATTAGAGGTGTAATTTGAGGTTTAGTGACGAATTTAATGTAGAATGACCAAAGTACCCTTGGGGAGTAATCATGAGAATAAGTGAAGTTGAGGGAAAAATGGTCTTTGATCATGGGATTGGGCAAAATAGGCTAAGTGTGGAGGCACCCAGCCTTCCCATGTTTTCCCCTCTTTGACTCATAGTGTCTTTTTCCTCTAAAACTTATTAAGGCAATCTACTCACCTAGGAGACCAATCTTTGAATTGTGGAAGAATTTTTTAAGGAATTTGGGCAGCAAGAGAAGGATTTGAGAGCCATGAAGATCATACATCAGTTTAGGAATTTCGAGATTTGAAGTGGAAGAAGGTAAGTCTTGAAGCTTGTCATCATATTTATAATTTTTGTATGTGTTCTTGGTGCTCATCATAGTTTTGGATTATTTTTGGATTTAAGCTTTACTTATTGAATCTAAATCATAGGGTTGGGTGAATTAGGCATAGAAGCTATGTAGATGTTTAGTCAAGGCTCAAAATTTGGGTTGAAATTCTGGTTTTAATTGTTGAATTTCCAGATTATGCGTTGAAAGTTTGAGGTTGAAACTCAAACTTGTGACTTATTGTTTTAAGGAATGTTTGATGTGATTGTTGATGTCTTGAAGTGGTATTTGTGTTATATAGTTGTTTTATGGTCGATTAGGGGTGTCAAATATGTTAAAAATTGATTTAGGATCGAAGGTTTGGTGTTAGAAATCTTAGGGGCTTGATTGGGGAAGAACAAGAACTTTCTGGGTTCGTTGTTGTATTTCCAGGGACCTAGCGCGAGCATGCTAAGGTGTGGCACGACCGTCCTAGGGTCCTAGAACCTCAAGAATTTGGTTTCAATTTAGGGTTCAGGACTAGGGGTATGACCTTGCCAGTGCCCCAGAAAGCCCAAAATTTATGTGGGCGCGACCGCGCCAGGTGCCCCGAAACGATAGTTTTCTGAATTTTGGGATCTCGGCTTGAGATCTCGGGAATCTGTTTTGGGGGTCCACTTGGGGGCTCGGGGGATGTTTCTAGGGCCCCGTTAACTGGGAACAGTGGTTCCAAGAGTTAAGGTTTGAATTGGTACTTGGGATCTAGTTTTGGTTCCTGATAAATGTATACGTGTGTTGTGAATAGGGTTTGCGCGAGGCTTGGAACAGGGATCGCACTCAAGGTCATTTCATCTTTCGCGCAGCACCTGCAGTAAGAAAATTGGCACTTGCACTAGGATTAGAGCATTGGCCCTGGCTGTAGAATATGGTTATAACCATGTTTGAATATCTGTTTAAATGTAAATGTCTTCGGACTGTATCTGTTTGTGATGTATACGTGGATCATATTTGTTTGGAATGTTCGGCTAGCGAGCCGTAATTGGCAATAAACATGTGTAATGTAGGCCTTCATGGCAGGGCCACTCTAGGAGTGTGGTATGCGCTCATTCGACAGAGGGGACCAATTCGAATCGGTTCGGGAGGAGTCGGTTATAATTGGTGGGAAACGGAACTTGGGGCAGACACGTGGACCAATGACATTAAGTCTTTTTCTAACCCTTTCCTCTATTCTTTTGCTATAAATAATTGACTTCACTCGTAGTTAAGAGAGTTTTTTTTCGAGTTTTTACCATATTGTTACTCTGACAAAATATAGAGTGAGAATTGACTTAAGCATCAGAGAGTTTTCTTGCAGGTACCCACTATTGATTTTTGTCAAAGATTGTTCTTGTCGAAGATTGTTTTTGTCAAAGATTGTTCTTATTAATGATCGAACTTAGAAGAAGCATTTCCCATAAGTTGATTAAGTCAACAAGAAAGCAAAGACAGAGAATGGTAGAGTAAAGACGTAAAAAGAGAATCACATCAAGAGTTTCTATTTTTAGAAACTCCACGTGCTCAAGAAAATTTACATGAACACATCCTCTTTGAATTTCTACTTGCAAATATATTATATCTCTTGTTCAATTCAACTTCTATTATCTCTATAGTTTAATATATAGCAGGAAAGTTGTTTATGACTAGTCTAAATTAATTATTTATCTAACCTTCCTTACTACAGTATGCTATATTCAAAGTATAGAATCTTTGGCTTTTCCTTTCCTTTTGGTCTTTTTATAATGTATAATTATATAATTAGATCATCTTCTAAAAATTCCTTTGGCTTTTCATTTTCTTCATATAGCCATTATTATTTTAATGGGTCCAAGTAGTGCCTCTAAATTTTTGAGGATACTAAGCTCCTTAGCTACTTCTCATATGGCTTTAAATAAATTGTAACAGTTTACATGTTGCTAATTTTGATTTTTATACGTTTTCAAGGGTTCATTTTGCTTGATATATGTCATAAATTTATAGATTTTTTCTTACCTAGTTAATTCTAATTTATATTTTACCTTTCTTTTATCTTGTAGTATTAATATGTTTTCTTTTATCTTGTAGTAATAATATGTTTTGAAGTTTATAACGCTTATAAATTATGTTATTATATAATATGTTAATGTATTTTTAATACCAAATTACTAATATCATCTTCGACAGGAGATGTAAATATTGTATTATATATTCTGTACAGTTTTTAGCACTGTGCTCAAATATATAATTGTAAAAACTGATGCAAAAATCAATCTTTCATTAATAATCATTCAATATTTATTAAAAATATACAAAAATGAAAAAAATTCCTTTATATATTTTAATGATCATAGTTAAAGATAATAATAGAATAATAAAATAAAAGTCTAGCATTTGATGATAATATACTATAATAATAAAAATGACATAAAAGTAAACAAAAAAGTGTAGCATTTATGGTGATGCAAAATATGCATCATGCTATATTGTGTGTCAAATTTTGCACAAATTTTTGCACACTATTGGCGCAAGTATTTTATAGAGTGAGTCATATTTTAGAAATACATCACCAATTTTGCATAACATTGGAAATGCTCTAATATCATTTTCACCATTTTTAGTTTATATGATTTATTATTAATAATAATACTAAATATGTTTACTATTACTAATTTTAGTTATTTTCACCATTTTCATTCTTATAATAATAGTTTATTCAAGAACTTAGTTTCTAACAAAGGGCTTCCCTTACAGATTTTTTATTTTTTTATTTCTTTGTTTTCCTTTGTGATTCTATAACTTTGTTACATATTTTTGTTGTTGTTTTGTTGCACAGGTATTTGGTCTTTTCAGGCAGAAGCTCAAACTTTCTTGTAGGACTTAACTGGATTCGCCTTCCGCTATTTGCTTTTGAACAAGGTTTTTTTTTTTTGTTATTATTGATTTCTTGTCTAATTTTCATAGACATCTCTTTCTCTTATTGATCACATTTTATAACGTGACTCATGTATTGATTTCGTATGTTCTTTGATTAGGCAAAAAAAAAAATTTGTGGAAAAATCTCCAAATTTTTTTTAATATTTTTCACTTTGTGATTCAATCTATTCTAACAAAGGAAAAAAAAGTGATAGTTATAAACAATTTGATAATAATTATTTTGTATATAGCATTATTACTCCATAATAAGTATAATTTGAGGTGTTTGGTATGAGGATTAGGTTTGGTGTAAATGAGAATGTCAAATCTAGCTTAGCGGTTTGTGTTTGTGTTTTCAAGTGAATCTAAGTGAGTCCTACTTTTTAACTTGATTTAAGGGTAATCTTAATCAATTTTAAATACTTAATTTTCATATTTCTTTAAACTAAACCTTCTCTAATTTTACTTCAACCAAACTCAAACATCATACCAAACACACTAATGGTAATATACCTTATACATAGTTCGAATCCACATCACCTAATGCCAAAAAAAAAAAAAAAAATAACAATCCTGCACCCCGTCCTCTCCTAATTTAACCATATTTTAAAATTCTATCACAGTTTAGACAGTCTTGTATCATATGTTGTGGTTCAAACTTCAAACAGAATCCTCAAATGGTGTTGTTTCATTGATCCAAATCACCACACAACCACTTTGAACTGCCGGCATTCATTTCATGGTGCTCACAAGCTCATCAGAATATCCAACTTTCGCTTCTTGGGCCAGATTCAATTCACATACCTTTTGTGCCTGCACAGACAAATTTTCATTTTGTAAAGTAACTATATTTGCATGGGGGTGTAAGTAAAGTAACGAATAATGTAACAAAGACAAAATCAGTTGAAAAAAGACACCTGAATCGCATTTGTATTACACTCTCTACGCAACTGATCTTCGAGCAATTTTACCCTGTCATTGGTCTAAACGACAAAAAAGTTGGTTGAAATGGGATTTAGTTTAGTAACAAATTGTAAGTGAGATTTTTCTGCTGCTTACCATGTAACACAAGCTCTGAATATACCCTTTTAGTCCTGCAATCCGGTGACAACTTTGTTGATAAGGTTCTAAAATTTCCTACAGTAGATGGTTTAATCTCATATTATTATGGTTCTATAATGTCTGGACAAATATCTGATAGACATATAAACTAATAGTAATGACGAGAAAAAGTAGATACTTTTGTTAACCAAAAAAATCTAAAACAAGAGCAACAATTTGACAAGAATGGTACTTGGATATAAACTGGTAGAGGAAGGCCTTGAGCCTCAAATACTTGGTCCACTTTATAGAAATAAAGCAGTGACAATATTTTTGTTGTTATGATGATTTTGCTTCCCAAACCAAACCATTTTCGGCTTCCAACTAGTGCGTATAATTGGTCTAAATTATCGACATCATCAAGAACAATTAGAACCTTCTTGCAACTGAGTCTTTCCTTTAGGACATTAACACCTTTTGTTACACTAGTTATGTTTATCCTCTCTCCCAACAGAAGATCAGAAAGAAGTTTTTCTTGCAAGTGAACTAGACCATTTGGTTTTCTTGATTTCTGTCCCACGCCGCGGAGAAAGCTGCAGCCATCAAAGGCCTCAAAAATTCCATCATAAACTGATTTAGCTATAATTGTCTTTCCCATTTTGTTTTGGCCTCCAATCCCCACAACCAGAACTTCATTTGACCCCATTTGCAAGAATAGATTAAGATACTCATAACAGGCGTCATATCTAATTGGGTATATAGAGATCTTCAAATTTGAAGGAATTCTTTTATCCCTGATATCTTGTGTAATGTCCCCAACAAACTTGGATTCACTCCTGGAAAGGATCATTAAAGTAGAGCACAAATTCATGATCTCACAAGACAATTCAAAATAAAGAAAAAAAAAAAGACAGGTTTGAAAATATGTAGGGTGAATGACAAGGTAACTGTTCAGAAAAGAGTCCCTCCAATGACCTTAAGATTAATCCACTGAAAACATGGGGAAATTTTTCATAGAAATGGATTGTGTAAAATGACTATCAAGATAACAGAAATACCATAAGAATGCTAAGAATCACTAATAACATTTTAAGTTGAGGATGGTATGGCATTATCACAAAAGTCAATTAATTCTTTTCAGTTCCGTGAGCCATACCAGTAAAAAAAAAACAAACAAACAAAAGCTAGATTGATTTTTAAATATTGAACAATTATTAGACTTCATTTCATATATAGCACCTGAAGAGTATATATTCTTACCATGAAGCATATTGCATGGCCAATCAAATACTTATAATCATGAGCCAATATCTAATTTCTTTCTTGAATATACAGAAAAAATAAGATGTGTATCTGAGAGAGAAGGAGAGAATTACTTAAAAATATCAATATATGTGGTGTGATCCCAACCGCACAAATCAGATGCCTCTTGAAGGGCGAACTTCCACCTTTTCCACCAGCAGCCTCCAACCGTTTGTCTACTCAAAGCAGTGGAAACAGGCCCTCTTAGTTTCCTGAGGTCAGAAGGGTTCAAATCATAGAAAATAGGCACAACAATCATTCCCCATCTTTCCCTACACCTCAGGATCAAAACAAGTTCTTCAAGGCAAAAATCAGAAGAGAGATACTCTTGGGACAGCAGAAGAATGGCAATCCTTGAAGTTTGGATAGCTTCTCTTCTCTGTTTCTCAAGTTGAAGTCCTCTTTGGAGAACCTGGTTTTCATCCCTGAATGTACGGATTCCACCAATGATTAAAGACTTATTTGTAAACTCTGTTATATATTTCTGAGGATCTTCTCTACTGAAACTGAAATACACATCAAATTCTGGTCCAGGTGGTGAGGAATAGTCACCCATGAAAATGTCTCTTGGTGATCTAACAAACAGCTTGGAAAAATGGACGTAGCTCGTTCAACTTCTTCTTCCTCCATGAAAAGGACTTGTAGTATTTATCTATCTTCTACACTTTTCTGTTATACCGTGCATCTCCCTTTTGTTTTAGTTTTCCTAATTGCATGATCTTGAAATTTAAAATTGAGTAACATCTAAAATATATCTCTACTCAAATATTAAATAATGACATATTATTATTTTTTTAAATAGTAACTTCAAATTTTAATAAATGTTATTAGTTAGACTAAATTATTATATTTCTGTGTGTAATATTTGAATTTATTTTTTAAGTGCATATTTTATTACTATTTAAAGCTTATTGTAAATTTTACTGTATAAAAGAAAGCTTAAATTGTTTGGTGCAAGTGTCACTTTTTTTTTTTTTGGATGGGCGTAAAATGTAACCACTTGAACTCTCTTTATGTAAATTATTTGTAATTTCACTAAATAACTACTGGGGAATTCTTCTATAGGGGCTTCACTTTAAGTCCTATTGATAGGGCTCTTAGTGCTTACAATTCGTTAACATTTTTCGGCGCGATTTTTTTTATGACCGTGTATATTATAGTTATTTAGAGCATCCTGCAAATTTTCAGAAAATTCCGAATAATTTACAGTACCGAAAACTAGGTTCAAATATGTTGTTGCACGCGTGACTAATTTTTTTTATGCGCATGGAAAACAATATGTTTGAACCTAGTTTTCGATACTGTAAACTATTCGAAATTTTCTGAAAATTTGCAGGATGCTTTAAATAGCTACAATATACACCATCATAAAAAAAATTACGCCGAAAACTGTTTACGAGTCAAAAAACACTGAAAATTCTATCAATAAGACTTAAAGTGAAACCGGGTAAAAGAATTATCCAATAACTACCTACAGCATTCACACATTAAAATAATTGTGCTAAAATTCATGAGTGCCGAAAACACAAATGAGGTGTACCTACACCCAAAAAAAAAAGGCACGCACTAGAATTTCTGGGCGGAGACAGTTTCTTTATTTATACTCATTTCGTTTTCCAAAATTTGTGCAATGGTCAAATCAAAGGTACATATTTTTGTCTGTAAATGCATAGTGGGGTTTCTTAAAAAAAAAATGCTTAGCGGGGAGTGGGACAGGGATGGTCGTTGAAATGAAACAAAAGGAGTAGGTAGTATTATAAATAATTGAACGTTCTTGAACTTTGTGCATAAACCAAACAGAATTATATCAATACTATTATGATAGGCTTATTTTTAAGTGTCCTCCAGCAAAAGATAGGCTTATTTTTAAGTGTCGTTCAGCAAAGGCTCAAGCAAAAGATAGGCTTATTTTTAAGTGTCGTTGTAATGTATATTATATGTGTCATATTATAGTTAAATTGGAAATGCATTCTAATTGTAGTGTATTTAAGGAGAAAAAAAAATATGTAATTCAATGAGTATAATGGGTATATTAATTGAAAATTTTAGGTACTAAAATAAGAATTAAAAATAATGGGTAAAAATTAAAGTGGATCACTTAAAATAGGAACCGGGTCTAATTTCCACTGAGGCAAAATGAATTGTTTTTTTAAAGTTAGTTTGTCCTCTAATCTAGTTTTAATAATTATTTATAAAATAATATCTTATAATTTAAACAGTTAGTCGAAAATTTTAGATAATTGATTAAAAAATTTAGATAATTAGTCGAATTTTAGATTGAGATTATTTTACAACAAATTATCAAAAGTAGTCCAGAATACAAAATCACTTAAAAAAAATTCACTAATTTCTCCATTTATAATGATTAATAAATAATCTTTGGGTTCCTAGCTTTTATATTTTGACAATTAAATCCTTCCTATCTCCTTAGAAACAACAATAATAAAAAAAAAAACATTTGTGTAGCTACTGTTTGACAAATTCTACAAATAAATATATATTTTTAGTATTACTTTTGTTATGTGTCGACCAGGTCCACACAGGTCACACTTTTTTGTTTGTCAACTCATAATTTCTTTTAAAAAAATAATTCAAATTAGTCCTAAAATAGAAAAATCATTATAAATACATTTTTTAAATAAATAAAATAAAATTAAATATATTTTTAACAAAAATAAATTAAAATTAAAATTAAAACTAAATTTTATTAATCTTTAAATAAAATTTATATAACTTTCGGTACTCTTGAGGAATTGGTTTCCCTTTGGTTGATTGATGCCTTGCTGTGGCTGAGCGTAGAGCTCCTACAATACAATGGGATCTTTACCTACATATTAGTTACACATAATTTTGATGTGCGTCAAAATAAATGTGTAAGTAAAAATTACATTTAGCTACACAAGTATGTATGTGTAAGTAAAAAACTTTTACATATTTTAATGAATTGGAAAATAAATTTGTTGTTTGCATCTTGTTATGTGTAGGTAAATATATATTTACTAAACACATAATATGGACATGAGTAAGATAAATACGTGTAAGTAAAAATTACATATTAAAAAAATTTAGCTATTACATGTGTAAGCAATAAAGCATTTACATATTTTTGATGACATAGTAATTTAAACTTTTACTTACACTTAATTATATGTAAGTATATTTATATTTTCTTACATATAATAAAAGCACGTGTAAGAATAAATATGTGCAAGTAATTGTTATACATACAAAATTATAGTCACACATGTATGTGTGGCTATTAAAGCATTTACATATTTTTTAAGATGTGGCAAATTATACTTTTATATCTCTTCTGTATAATAAATGTGTAGATAACGAAAATTATTGGTTTTAACGATTTTTTATTTTTTATTTCATGTTAACTTTAACGGAATATTTCTTATCTTTAACAGAATATTCTTATATTTAACTTTAGTTTGTAAACACTTAAACTTAAATAAAATAAAATAAAATAAAAAATTAAAATATGATATTTTTGAGATATTTTACAATGATAATTATTTACAAATAATAAATAATTAAACAAATTAAAATAGATATTTTACAATGATAATTATTTAAAAATAATAAATAATTAAACAAATTAAAATAATATATTTTTTTAGCTATTTTACAATGATAATTATTTAAAAATAATAAAAATATATATTTTATAACTTAAACAAAATTTAATTAAACTTAAACTCACTTATTAAAATAATATCATATTAAACATATAATATAATCTATTGTCAATTAGCAACAAATTGATTTTTTTTTAAAACTAACAAGAAACTTAAATTTAAAATTCACGCATAATATTTAATATTACATTAAACATATAATATATAATCTCTTGTTGTCACTCACAAATTTTAAAACTAGAACAAACATAAACTTAAACATAAATAAATAAATTATTTAATTAAAATATAATATTTATTTAAAATTTATCTGATATTAATATAAATAATTAATAAATTCTATAAATAAAACTAAGCAAACGTGCATATTGCACGTTGCTTGTATCTAGTACACTTAAATATATGTAAATAAATATAGATTTCCTTACATATAATATTAAGATGTGTAAGTAAAAGTTACATGTAAAAATATTTAGCTACACATATTGTTGTACAAAGAATGGAAAAATGAACTGATCAAATAAACAAACATTTAATCAACAGACTTGAAATTCGAACAATCTAAAATGCAGAATTAAAGAACTAGCAACAAGAAAACAAATAAAGGAAGAATCACACCAAAGATTACGTGGTTCGACCCAATAGACAGATTGTCTATAGTCTACTTCCACGAGCAGTCAGTCTTATTATGATCTCAATCAATCCTCTTTACAAATGCAGAGCTTTTTCTCATAATGCTCTAAGTCTCAGGCTGTACAATTTTAGAAAACTGAAAAGGGATGAACTAACTACAAGTCTAGAAAGACTTTATACACCAAAGGGAGCTAAAAAGCTTGTATGGTTTTACATAACAAACATAACAAAAAAGTAGTTAAAAATCATGTGAGTTAACTGAGCCAATAACAAACAAATCTCCACCTTGGTTCAGTAACCAACACCAAAAAATTAAGATCAATACTGAGTATGCAATATCAAGCCGAGTACAAACCATGGCATACATCAGTTATCCAACAGCATTTTCATAAGGAATCTCAGCCATGAATTTCTTATCTTCTTCGTCATCTGGAGCTTGATCATTACTAAGCTTCAATTGTTGTAAAATAGGTGTACACACTGGTTTAGCATCTGCCATTCCAAATATGTTTAGCACTTTCTTCAGATATACCTCTTGAGACAAAAACAACCACTTCTTGCTTCTATCTCTCTTGATTTCTATACCCAAAACTATGCTAGCAGCACCTAAATCATTCATTTCAAATTCCCTTCTTAATTCAGCCTTAACCTTAGCAACTTCACACTCATTGTTACTTGTAATCAATATGTCATCCACATATAAAAGTAAGAAAACAAAAGAATGAGCTGAAAGAAATTTGAAGTACACACAATTGTCAAACTAACTTCTTTTGAACTTAATCTGGGTCATGAAATCATCAAACCTCCTATTCCATTGCCTAGGAGATTGTTTTAAACTATATAAAGATTTGTTTAATTTACAAACAAAATCTTCCTTTCCCTTTACCTCAAAACCTTCGGGTTGTCTCATGAGAATTGTTTCCTCAAGCTCTCCATACAAGAAGGTTGTGTTAAACTCCATTTGCTCTAACTCCAAGTCAAACTTTGCAACCATAGCCAAAAGAATCTGAATGGATCTATGTTTTACCACTGGTGAGAAAACATCATTGAAATCAATGCCTTCCCTTTGCGTAATCCTCGAGCAACTAGCCTTGCTTTGAATCTTCCATGTTCTACTCCAGAAATTCCCTCTTTCCTTTTGAAAATCCACTTGCATCTTACTAATTTCGATCCTAGAGGTCTCTTAATCAAGTCCCAAGTATGGTTATCATGAAGAGACTTCAGCTCTTCATTCATGGCTTTAAGCCATTCATGCCTTTCCTTACTAGCTAGAGCTGCTTTTAGACTTTTTGGTTCCTCATCTAACACTTCACTAGCAGCTACAAGGGAAAAAGCCATAAGATCTGCATAACCATACCACTCTAGAGGTTTGATTTCCCTTCTTGATCTGTCACGAGCCAAAATATAATCATCTTGTTCTTTCTCTTCAATCTCAGGGTGCAACTCCTCTTTATTTTCATCTTCAATAAGCCAACTTCCTATCTGATAATTTTCTGTTTGATTTCCAAGCTCCACCTCAAATTGACCTTTACTGGAACTCATGTGCTGCTTATTATCTTCCGCATTTTCCTTTGTTTGGTAAGCCATTTCAGATTCCTTGAAAACCACATCATGGATCACAATGCATTTCCTATAGCTTGACTCCAAGCACCATAGTTTGTATTCCTTTAATCCTTCGGGATATCCAAAAAATATGCATTTTATAGCTCTAGGCTCCAATTTGTCTTGCCTTACATGAGCATAGGCAGTGCACCCAAAAACTCTCAATCTGTCATAGTTTGGAGGGTGACCCGACCAACATTCTTCGGGTGTTTTCATGTTCAAAGATGTTGAAGGACATCGGTTAATCACAAAACATGTTGTCACCATAGCTTTTGCCCAAAATACTTTAGGAACACCAGCACTTGACAACATACACCTAACCCTCTCAAGTATTGTTCTATTAAATCTCTCGGCCAAACCATTTTTTTGAGGGGTTCTTGCCATAGTTTTGTGCCTTACAATACCACTTTTCCTGCAATATTCATCAAAGAAATCAGAGCAGAATTCAAGACCATTGTCTGTTCTAAATCTCTTTATTTTTCGCCATGTTTGATTTTCAATCAGCACTCTCCAATTCTTGAAACACTCAAATACTTCATCTTTATTTTTTAGGATAAAGATCCATAATTTCCTTGAGTGATCATCCACTAATGAAAAAATATATATAGCTCCTGAATGAGATGGTGTTCGAGAAGGCCCCCACAAATCAGCATGAATATAATCAAGTGTACCCTTTGTTCTTTGTTGCCTTGTACTGAACTTAACTTTACAAGTTTTTCCATATATGCAGTGTTCACAAAAATATAGTTTTTCCACTTTATCTCCACATAGTAAAATTTTTCTTTCCCAATTCGAGTAAGCCTCTCTCACTAACATGTCCCAACCTCATGTGCCACAACTCAGTCTTCAATATCTTCTTTTCAGAAACAGCTGCAGTCGAGCCAAGAACAACTTCTCCAACCAAAGAATGCAAACCATTCTTTTTAATTCCTTTCATGACTACCATTGAGCCCTTTAGAAACTTCAAGACTCCATTTTCACCTTTGAAAGTATACCCTTGTTTATCAAACTCGCCAAGAGAAATCAGATCTCTCTTCAATTCAGGAACCAATATGATATCTTGAATAACCCTTTCAATCCCATCGTGAAACTTGAATCTTATAGACCCAATACCTGCAATTTTAGATGGTTTATTGTTCCCCAACAAAACGGACCCTCCATCCAAAGCATCCAATTTATCAAACCATGACTTGTTAGGTGTCACGTGAAAAGAATACCTAGAATCCATTATCCATCTGTTTCTGTGCTATCATTTGACACCATTAATGCCTCAGCTGATTCATATTCTTCTTGTGCTATTGTTGCATTTCCTGAATCTTTATCTGAACTATTGCTCTTCAATCTGTCAGGACAAGACCGTTTGGTGTGACCTTCTTTTCTGCAATGATAACACTTGATGTTCGGAACATTTCCTCCATTTCTTGAATGTGACTTTGATCTCCTTCTTTCTAACTTACTTTCTTTCTTAGAGTTTCTTCCCCGAACTGTTAAGCCTTCACCATGTACAGAGGCCTTTGGCACATTTCGTTCATTCAGTTCCTTAGAGGTCAAAGTAGATTGAACTTCATCTAATGATAAAGATTCTCTTCCATAAAAGAGAGTTTCTTTGAAATGTGAGAAAGAATTTGGCAAAGAACACTACAACAATAAGCCTTGATCCTCATTATCAATTGTAACATCAATATTCTCTAAGTCTAGAATCAATTTGTTAAAAACATCTAATTGCTCCTCCACAGTCTTATCTTCTTGAAAGAATATAAAGCCTGCTTTAAGTAAAGGCGATTTACCAGTGATTTCATCATGTATAGGCTCTCGAGTTTAGTCCAAATTCCAGCAGCAGTCTTCTCTTTGGAGACCTATCTTAGAACCTTATTGTCAAGACTCAAGATAATTGCACTATGAGCTTTGTCCAGTAGTACTTTCTTATCTTTTTCTTCCATTTTCTTGTCAAGACTTGCTTCTCCTTTCAGAGCTTCTTCAAGACATTGTTGGACCAGAAGTGCCCTCATTTTCAATCTCCACAAACCAAATCATTCTGCTCAGTGAATTTTTCCACCTCATACTTTGCTGAAGCCATGGTTGAAATTGATCCACACTCATTACACCAATTTGTTGTGCAAAGAATGGGAAAATGAACTGAACAAATAAATAAACACTTAATCAACAGACTTGAAATTCGAACAATCTAAAATGTAGAATTAATGAACTAGCAACAAGAAAACAAATAAATGAAGAATCACACCAAAGATTACATGGTTCGACCCAATAGACAGATTGACTATAGTCTACTTCCACAGGCAGTCAGTCTTATTATGATCTCAATCAATCCTCTTTACAAATGCAGAGATTTTTCTCAGAATGCTCTAAGCCTCAGGCTGTAAAATTTTAGAAAACTCAAAAGTGATGAAGTAACTACAAGTCTAGAAAGACTTTATACACCAAAGGGAGCTCAAAAACTTGTCTGATTTTACATAACAAGCATAACAGAAAAGTAGTTAAAAACTATGTGAGTTGACTGAGCCAATAACCAACACATATATGTGAAAGTAATAAAATATTTTATATTTTCAATGACATGACAAATTAAACTTTTACTTACACTTAATTATGTATATATAAATTTAAATTTCCTTCCAAATAATATGGGCATGTATAAGGATAAATATGTGTAAGTAAAAGTTACAAGTAAAATCTTTTAGATACGCATATATGTGTATGTCATAAATCATTTACATATTTGGCAAATTAAATTTTTACTTACACTTAATTATGTGTAAATAAATATAGATTGTCTTACATATAATATGGGTATGTGTAAGGGTAAGTATGTGCAAGTAAAAGTTACATATATAAAATTTTAACTGCATATGTGTAAATAAAAATGCACTTTGCTAGAAATGGAAATGAAGTAGGGATTGGAAAGGGAATGCCTTCTCCATCCCCATCCTTGTCTCCCATTTAAACTCATATCTTTGTCCCATACTAATCCTCAATCGGGCCGAAGAGAAGAAAACTCTATTGGGATTGAGGACACCAATGGGGACCCATTAATGAAAAAAAAACAGAGAGAATTATATAAACCGAAAGTAAAACAACATCGTAAATATATATAGATACTAATAAAAAAAAAGAGATCAGTTGTAAAACTAATTTTGGTTCCTCTACACAATAGATTAACTATGCAATCTTGGTCTTGGTGATCAAGATCACTTATCGCATTCACTATTAAAGTGCGTGAAAATTGACTTTTAGTGGTCAAATGGTGTAATTAGGGAATTTAGGCCTCCAAACTCCAATCAAACACTGATGTCATACTTCCTCGCTTTAAAAATAATTTTGGAACCTCTCAACACTACCGTTACACACGAAATTTTGAGATATAAAAAGCATCATCAAAATGTAGGCTCGTAAGTGTGAAGATTAAATATGTACAGGGTATTCATCATGACTACTTACACTAATAGTCAGTCACGTTAAGGCACCACGTCATTCATACCCGAGCCTGTAAAGTGAGCTCGAGGGCAAAGGCTTCTTTCGAAAGGTAGTCTCAGCATCCTAACAGTTTACATTGGAGTCACGCTGAGCTCGAAATATGAAGGCTCGAAAGCGCGTATGCACCTGCAAAATCCCTACAATCATGGGGATTTAAATTAAACCGTGTAATCAACCCTATTGTTTAGGGATATTTATTTATAATTAGTGAAATTAATTGTATTTTAATGTATATATTTGTATTTCAAATTTGTATCCGTTATATTGTAATATCCCTAAGATTAAGGGAGGATATTTTGATGTACCAGGCCTATAAATAGTTTTGTACGATGGTCTATAGATGGCACACTCAATTCTTTTATGCAAAAACTATGTGAAATTGCTTTGAAAGCTTTGACACAGAAAGATAAATAAAAGTGACCCGTGGACTAGATAGATTTTTACTATCGAACCACGTAAAAATCTTTGTTCTTCTTTTCTTTTTGAATTATATGTTTGCTTAATTGTTCTTGTTTTTACTTGACAAAAAATGTTGTCAATATTTTGGTGCTTTCATTGAGAGCATTAAGCATTATTGTTCTTTCAAACTTTCCGTTGAACAAACAATGGCTGCACCCGCAAACAACATCCCTAGATCTGGAAATGGTCAACCATTGCTCATAATCCCCGAGGAAAATACTCCTTAAACGGAAGAACATCCCCAACATCCTGGCAAACAGCCAATGAATGAAGAAAATCCTGCTGAAGTGAGTGTGTCATTGGCCTCGCGAGAACCTAGTTAAGGGTCTAGGCCGCCTAACGAGGGTTATTGTTATAATCCCAAGAGATATGTGCCAATGGTGGAGTTGTAAAACTGAAGGCTGCGAGAGAGTCTGGCTGAAGCCACGCGATTGGACGAATAGATGATGAGGAAGGGTGCTGAATTGCAAGCGCCTGCACGACGGATAGGGGTAGCCAAATAAAGAGCCCAATGAAGCCAAGTAAATAGAGCTAGAGCGAGTACTGGAATCAATCAGTCTGGGGTATCATCTCAAAACCCCTCATGAACCAACCAACCAAGTGAGGTTTCGGTCACCATTGGGAATAACCAAGCTTCCCCACAAGTAGCCTGAAATGATAACCCAAAACCAAGGAGGCCAACCACAAACAACGAGAGACTGCCTCCATCTCTAATCTTCCATCCCCTATCAGACATCCATCACCCATTCAGATTATGCCGCTACAGGTGCCTGGTGGACCACGAACCGACAGGGGAGCTCTGCAAAGGGTAGCACAGAGTGTTAGGAGTGGCAGTCGAGACATGAACCATCGAGCTGGGCCCGACTATAGAGATGGTCGCTAAGCCCTCGCGGGGGCAAGCCAAAGACAACCCCAGCTGTTTGGAAGCTATGTTTCAAGCTCACGTGCTACAGAGATTGTTGGGGGAGAGTGAGATAACACCACTACAAGATATAGAATCTACACAAAATTTGGATTGACAAAGACTTAAAAAAGATTGAGAAAGAACATGCAAACCCAAGTAGAACAATGGTGTTCTTCAACTTTGATGATGCTTCAAACCCTGGGCAAGATCACTACTTTGAGCAAACCAAACACAAACCGAGGCTTATACACGTTGCAAAACACTGTCCTAATACTCTATTTCCCAGCCACCATTAATGCTTGAGGTCTCACTACAACAAAATAAGAGTTTTATGACTTTATTTGGGAGACATTGAAAGTCTACAATGTCTCCCATAGGGGGAGACGTTGTAGGTGGAGTCATTGTAAGTATATATCTCATGTCTCCCAATTGGAGAGGTGAGAGACATCCCACGTCTCCCAATGGGAGAGGTTGAAAGGTGTCCAAAAACGTTTACTTTCAACCTCTCCCATTGGGAGACGTCGGAAGTCTCTCACCTCTCCCAATGGGAGACATTGAAAGTCCCTGGGAGACTTTCAATGTCTCCCATTGGGAGTGGTGAGAGACTTCCCACGTCTCATAGTGGGAGAGGTTGAAAGTCAAACGTGGACTTTCAACCTCTCCCACTGGGAGACGTGGGATGTCTCTCACCTCTCCCAATGGGAGAGGTTGAAAGTATTTCATTTTTTATAATTTTTAAATAATATATATTTGTATTATTACTTAATTTGAAATGTATATTTACTAATAAATAAAATTATATATTTATTATTTAATGATATTTTCGTCTTTTAATATATTTTATCATTATTATCAAATAATTAATAAAATATTTCAGTTAATTAAATTAAAAGATGAAACTATAAAAAAAAATTAAAAACTTAATTCCATTTTTTTTAAATCTCTCTTCCTCATATTTCTCTACTTTGAAGATAATAGCAAGAATTACAAAACACAAATACCCTTTATAAAATCAACGAGCAAACTAAATTAATCCAAATAATTTCAACAAAAGTTAAAAGAACAAACAAAACACATATCAAGAACACCACAAGAACTAGAAGAGCACAAAAATTACAAACAAATCATCCAAAAATTACAAACTCTCCTATCTCTTCTTTGTAGAAAAATCTCAACCACATATGCATTAGCTAGTCCCCGCGCCCAGCCCGTCCCCATGCCTATCTTCGTCGTCGTGCTCTGGTCACTGCCGCGCCCACCCTTGCCTGCGCGCCCCAGTCGCCATTGCCCCACCCTTGCCGAATGCTAGTCCCTTGCCCACGCCTATGAATAAACAAAGAGTTTGTGAGAGAAAAATATAGATTGAGAGGAGGAATGAGGGAAGATAATTTAAGGGGAAAATGCAAAAGAAAAGAGAGAAAGATAGAGAGAGAGGCGGCAGATAGTATGAGAGAAAGAGAGAGAAGAGTATATATATATGAGAGATTAGGGTTTCTTTTATTTATTCATTTATTATTAATTTTTAATATAAAAAGTTTGATGAGAGAAGAGAGAGAAACGTGGGAATTAAATTTAATGGGAGTGTAAGAGATGAGAGTAATGTGGGAGAGAGAGTGAAGATTTGATTTATAATAATAATAATAATGAGTATAAAGGATGAGAACGTGGGAGAGAGAAATTTTGACTATGAAAAAGTGATTGTCAGATTTTTTTTTTTTTTTTACATATAACGTCTCCCAAAGGGAGACATGCCACGTGTCCTACGTCTCTCAACGGGAGACGTTGGATGTCCCCCCAGAAACGTATTTAGACTCCAAATTTTCAACGTCTTCCTGCACTTTTAATGTCTTACAATTTTAGTAATTAATAAAAACTTTCAATGTCTCCCAACATAAGACATTTAAATTCTCTCCTAATTTTTAATTTCTTACACCAATTGTGTAAGACATTGTAGGGAGTCATTGAATGTCAAAATTGTTGTAGTGTCTTCTCTTGAGGAAATGAGGACTGAGATTGAACAAGCCTTCAACTCTCAAAGTCAAGCACTTTCTTGGAGAGTTCTTGGAGAAAACTAGAGATTCTTGGAGATAAAGAGAGAGAGAGGGTTTAGAGAGATTGGGGAGAGTGATCAAGTCTTCCAAATCACTGTTTTTTACCCTTATATACAGTAGGCACTGTCATTATGTCCAACCAATAGAATTATACTTGAAAAACACATCATTTAGATCATTTACGATATTTCATGTAATATAGCAGGCGATGTCTCGCCTCTTGGGTGGTGACGTATCACCACCCTCTCTGACTTTGGACACTTCCAAAGGTCCCAAAATTGCTTTAAATGCCACCAAACGTTTTGGGAACCCTTGGATACTCTCATGTATCACTTTGGTCCCAAATTTGCATTTTATAAGTGCCTACAATTGAAGCTCAAATACACATCTTCATTATGTGAATTCTACTAAGTGCTTATACCTTGCTTGTATTTTAACACTTATCCTTTGTATTTGACCAATCATAAAAGGGATCATGGTACACGTGGGTAATTGTAACGCCCTACTACTTAGGGATCATTACACTGTGTATTTTAATTAGTGTTAAACTCGCTAAATGAGTAATTTAGCAATAACTGTGTAGTTAAACGTGATCAATGGTTTAGGGTTAAAAATTTTGGCCAAAAGGTACAACCATTTCACTAATAATGTTTACTTTCGTACATGGGATCCCAAACTACATTTAAAAAAAAAGTTAATTACAATTAAAAAGCCACAACTAGCCGACCTAAGCGGCAAAATAGGTTTGGCCCTAGTTCCTCTGAGAAACCCCAGTCATGGTGGTCGAGCAGCCGCATATGTACACATTGTCACCTAAGCTCTCCAACTCAAGGATGGTCCAACTTCCTTTTCCCCTTACCTGCACCATATAGCACCCGTGAGCCAAGGCTCAGCAAGAAAACCTAAACATGCTCATAAGAAGTTAATAATATATTACCAAATCATATTAATCATGCCTAGCAGTAATAACCTTACTCATGCATGCATACCATTCATATAAATGACTACAATATCATAAGGGGCCAATAGCCCAAGATAAATGATCAATGAATTATACCGGGGCCCAATGCCCAAAATACATGATTAATTAATCATACTGGGGCTTAGCGCCCTATTATATGATTATTAAATCATATTGGGGCTCAACGCCCTAATACATGATTAATAAATCATATTGGGGCTCAACGCCCTATGATATGGGACTAATGAGTCACCTCAGGGCCCTTTGCCTTATCCTATGTATAACCAGCCTTGGAGCTAGCCTAGCATACCTGGCACTTTAGTTTCCAACGACCAATAGGTTGGTCAAGTGTATGTCACACTTCTGATTAGGCATAACCATATCGACTAGTGCTCAGCGCGCTATTGCTGCCTTTGACTTATAAGTCAATGCTTTTCGACTAGCGCTCAGTGCCATTGCCGTCCTTGACTCATAAGTCAATGCTTTTCGACCGGCTCTCACTGTTCTAATGTCGTTCTTAACTCATAAGTCAAGTCTGGGGCCCAGCCGTAGGATATGGGACTAATAAGTCACTTCGAGGCCCATTGCCCTATCCTCTATATAACTAGCCTTGGGGCTAGCCCAGCGTACATGGCATTGTGTTTTCCACGACCATTGGGTCAAACAAGCGTATGATGCGCTCCTGGTTAGGTTTAACCATATTGTCTAGTGCTCAGCGCGCTATTGCTGCCCTTGACATATAAGTCAATGCTTTATGACCAGCTCTCAACGCTATTGTCCTCCTTGACTCGTAAGTCAAGCCTTTCTTAATTATATAATGCTAACAAGCATTCATCATATAACAAATATCCAGATACAGAGCATTCAACATGCTTAATCAATCATTCACAAGCATAATCATAATCATGCATATTTACAGAGGCCCAAGCTCTGATCAATTCTATATTCAACATTCAAGCCAATCCCTAATCACATACATCAAGTATTGGGTGTAGTTTTCTTACCTCAGACCCTAGTATGAAGTAAAATAAGAACGACCCTCGAGCACGATCCTGATCCTGAGCCCCTAGTGATAACCTAGTCATAACCATACTATATAATCCCGTTAATAATGAGTAAATAAAGACTTTCGGACCGAGTCCTAGCCTCTGAGGCGTCGAATCCTACTAAACCAGGTAGTAGGATCGATCCCAAGCCCTAAGGTTTGAGTTCCCGTTACTAAAAACATGTTTTGGCCAAATTTCTATTTTGAGCTGTGGCCCCAAGCACTTGAGCCGCAGCCCCGTTCAAGTCAAGGGCCCAAAGCTCTTTTCTGTCTGCACTAGCACCACGGCTCAAATAGCCCAGTAGCCCAGCTTTTTCTCCTTCATCCAGCTTGAGCCGCGACGCCCAAAAGCAGGGTCGCAGCTCGACCTGGAACTCAGATTTTTCCTCTGATTTTCTCTTATCAAATCCCTCCATAAACCTATCAAAACATATCCAAATCCCAAAAACATAGTTCCCAATCAACTCGGTAACCCAAAACCACCAAAACAAAAGTTTCAAACAATTCAAAAACTCACCAAACCGTAAAATCCAATCAAAGCTTAAGAAACTTAAGGAAATGGAAACTCTGAAATTCAAAGATTAAATCACCTCTGATTATGTCATTTTTCCGCTAAATCCTCCAGCTATCAAGATTGTAATCTTCCCTAGAATCGTTATGACTCTAACCTTGCTTGAATCCGACCCCTAAAACTCGAGTTTTCTTCGAAAATGCTAACGGCGTCAAATGAGTGAACGGGAGAGAGAGAGAGAGAATACTGAACGTACTTTTTGTTTCTATTAGGTTACTTCGAGCTTAAGTAACCTTAAGCATATCCCAAGGCTCGGGGTACCCCAAAAACGTCCCCGAGGGTAAAATTGTCAAAATCCCCATAATTCCCTCCTGATCTCACTAACTCCAAATATATCATCAAATATTTATTCCCATTACCCAATAACCTGGTAATGTACTAAATACCCAAAATACCCCTTGACTCAACCCGAGTCAAATATTGGTCCCGTTGTGACTTTTCCGCTAACTTTCTCTCTAGGATCACCTCATGCCGAGTAACCCAAATATATCCACATAATAATGTGGTCCCAAACATATATCACATATATGCCAAATATACCCATAACGGGCCAAATTACGAAAATCTCCATTTTAATTAGAAATGGGCCCACATGCATATTTAATACACCTAACACATGCATATCAAGTCATATTATAATATAACTCACATACTCATATAATGATACACATATATATCACATAAATACATAATTTTCCATCCTGGCCCCTTAATCAAGGCTTTAAGCCTTATTAGGTAATTTGGGACGTTACAGTAATCCACCTTGAAACCAGGCCCCACGACAACAAAGGACTATTAGCTTCCAGGGTGACAGTCAAGATTATAGTAGGTCGTTGAGTGTCTACAACACCAAGCCTAGGTATTATGAGGATTATCCTAATCATAATCCAGATCTCCAAGATCACTTGAACCAGAACTGAGGGCAGTACAACCCCTAAAACCAAGATCTAAGAGCACACTTAAATGCCCAAAGGGAGCCTTTACAGCCTGTGTATGGGAATAACTATAACCATATACTACAGCAAGGAGCTGGAATTCCTATGAACAATAACCAGCCCCTAGTAGTGTAGGTTCCGCCCGTGGTAGATTTGGTCCAAGACAGGATAAGAAAACTTGAGGAATAGTTCAAGCTCCTCCGAGACGAAAAAAATAAAGAAAAGGCATATGACTCGGAAGAGGAACTCGAGTTTTTTGCTCCTCACATTTCAACCACACCTTTCCCCACGGGTTTAAGATACCACATGTGGCGCCATATAACGCAAATACTAACATGAGTAGTCACTTAAGCACATTTAACACTGTCATGAGAACCAATAATATTGGTGTAGCGACCCAAATTTGCTAATAAGGCGTAGGGCCTTGATTAGCATGCCTGGAGGGAAATAAGTGATTTATTATTATAATATGTGTATTTGTATGAGTATGTGATTAGTGATGCATGTTTAGGTGAATTAAATATGCATGTGGGCCCCGTTTGGTTATTAGGGGCATGTTTGTAATTTTGGCCCGTTGAGGGCATAAATGTGATAATGGTAATAATTGTGATGTACTTATGATATATCTGTGTTGCAAAATCCGAGACAGTCCTAGGGAGCGGTTAGCTAGAAAGTCACAACGAGGTCGTAAATCCGACTCGGGCGAGTCGAGGGGTATTTCAGGTATTAGACGTTTTATGGGGTTATCAGGTTATGTAAATAAATATTTTGAGATATATTTGAAGATAGAATGTTTAAGAGGGAATATTGGGGAAATTTACCATTTCGCCCTCGGGGACGTTTTTGGCACCCCGAGCCTTTGAGATAACCTTAGAAACATAAGTTAAATAAAACAAAACAAAGGAAGCCTTTAGAAAAATGAGAAACCGACCCTCTTTCTTCCTCTCTCTCTTGAAGTTTTTCTCCCTTTGGAAGCTTGGAGAATTTTGGTGAAAACTAACCAGAAGCTAAGGATTTGAAGCTGAGATTTTGGGAGCTAGAGGCTTGAAGCTTAGAGAACTAATCCAGTGATTTAACTCAACTCAAGGTAGGATCTTAACTTAGTGAATTATACTGGTTTTCTGCTGATATTTTAGAGTATTGCATGTGTGTTGGGTGAAGAATCATCTTTGATTTTGATGAGGTTTTGAGCTAGAATTCTTGTTAGGTTTTGTTACTGAGTCCATGGTATAACTTCTGTGAAGATTAGCTTGAGTTGTCGGGTTGATTTTGGGGTTAATTGGATTGGTTTTTGTGGTAAAAATGGAGGATTTTTCTGGGTTCGAAGGGTCGAGCCGCGACATTGTTCTTGGTGAGCCGCGACCCTCTAGAACAAAATGGTGGCCTGGAAGAAGGGCGAGCCGTGCATGCCCTAGCTTGGGCCATGGCGTGCCTGCCCTGTTTTGGGAGGAATGGTCTCTGGTTGGGGGCGAGCCGTGGCATGGCCTCATGGGGCCGCGGCGCTTAGTGCATTTTGGGTTTTAAAGAGGTTTTAGGCTTGGGAATCCAAAAGTTAAGGCTCGGGAGGGATTTTATCACCCGGATTGATAGAATTCGAGGTCCCGGAGATTAGAATTAATACTCAAAGATATTTAATAGATTAGAACTTGATGGATGGATATTGTTGGTGCGTTGAACACTGGGGTTTCAATGAGGCTCGGACTAGGGGACTGTGCTCGAGACATCGGTGCTTGGAAAGCTCGGGACACAGGTAAGAAAACTGCTGTACCTGTAAAGCAGGGCGAGGCCCTATAGTTGGTGTTGCAGGGCACGACCCTATTTGATTGTGTTGTAGGGCGTAGCCCAATTGATTGTGCTTATGCATGTGTAAGTATTTGTTTAATTATGCTATGTGTGCATATATGTGAATGAACGGCAGGAGCCGGGAACGGCGAGGGCCGAGAACGGCGAAAGCTAGGAACGGCGAAAGCTAGGAACGGCGAAGGCCGAGAGCGACAAGGCCAAAAATGGCAAGGGGCCAGGAGCAGCATTTAGCACGCGGAGTGCGAGTTGCCAGGGTGAGACCCTAAAGGATACCTGGGATATCCTCACGATGTGGACCGCGAACCCAGGTCCTGGTAAAGTGCCTGGGATGGCATGGCCGTACGTGTATAGCCTGACGACGGCTTGTTTATATGTTAAGTGTTTGATATGCATATGTTATCTACTTGTGAGGGTTTTCTTGCTGGGCTTCGGCTCACAGGTGCTCTATGGTGCAGGTAAGGGTAAGGGGAAAGTCGACCAACCATTAGTACGGAGAGCAGGAAGCGACGCGTACATGTTTGGCCTGCCTGGCTGCCACGGCCAGGGGTATTTTTTGGAGATGATTGTACTAAACCTAGATTTTGTCGTTTAGTCGACTATAGTTATATTTTTTAGTTGTAAATATTTCTAAACAGTATTTTGGGATCTGAAATGTTAAACGCTTTATGATTTTCAACGAATGGAATTATTTTGAACGTATAAGACTCTGTTTATTGTTTAATTACACTTTTGACTTAAAACCTTGATTAGCGATTTAATTGCACGTTTTAAACTCACTTAGTAACGACTCTAAGGTAGTAGGGTGTTACAATTGGCCTCGAGCTTAGGGGCATGGTTTTCCCGACAACATTGTCAGGGGTGGCAAAGAGCTGGTTCGATAAGTTCCGACGACACTCAATCTTGTCATGGGAACAGTTATCGAAAGATTTCAAGAAGTAATTCCAGGCTACAAAAGGCATTAAACATGAAGCATCCTCTCTGACGAACATAAAGCAACAATCGAGTTCCAACCTATAACATTTATAGAAGAAGATGCTTCACACATACAATTTCCCCACAATGACCCATTAGTCTTAACCATGCAGCTCGCTAACAAAAGAGTCTGCCGAGTACTGATTGATAATAGAAGCTCAATGAATATCCTCTACAAAGCAACGCTAGAAAAAATAGACCTTTCAATACGACACGTAAAGACCTATGTGACAACCCTTTATAGATTTTTAGGAGAAGGGACAGCCAGCACGGTAGCAATCAAACTTCTGGTAACCTAGGGAGAATACCCAATCTCGGTTACAAGAATGTTCGAATTCATAGCAGTAGACACCCCCTCTGCCTACAATGTCTTGCTTGGGAGACCAGCCTTGATTGGGTTGGGGGCAGCGACATCGATGAAGCATTTGGCATTGAAATTCCCAACATCTAGCGAAATTGGGACACTAAAGGGAGATCAGTTGGTAACCTAAGAATGCTATAGTATTTCTATGAGGGGAAAAAGTCAATCTAGTGCCCAAACACTAGTAATAATAAGGGAAATTGAAGAAAGGATTTTTGAAGTAGAAGATGAGATTGATCCTAGAGTAGGGTAAGATCGAGAAGATCTCAGCCCAATAGAGGAGATCAAAGACATCCAGCTCGATAACAAGGATGCCATCGAAGTGGTAAGATAGGGAAAAATCTCACAAAGGAAATGAAATAGCAATTAATACGTTTCCCGAGGGAGAATCAAGATGTTTTTGCATGGTCTCATTCAAATATGGTCGGGATTGATCCCACCATAATAAGACATGCATTAAAAATAAACAAAAACTTCCACCCGAAACAAAAGAATAGAAGGCTCCTAGATGACGAGAGGAAAAAAGCCCTGAAGGAGGAGGTTGATCGATTAAAAGAGAATCAATTTATAAGAGACACCTTCTACCCCGATTGGATTGAGAATCCAATCCTAGTTCCTAAACTGAATGTCAAATGGAGAACATGTATAGATTATTCAGATCTAAATACGTCATCCTCGAAAGATTTTTTTCCACTGCCTCGGATTGACCAGCTTGTAGATGCAACTATGGGAATCGACGTCCTGTCATTCATGGATGCTTATTCTTGATGTAACAAGATACCAATGCATGCTCCTGATCAGGAACATATGAGCTTTATGATGGATAAAGAGCTCTATTGCTACAATGTAATGCCATTCAAGCTAAAAAATGCAGGAGCTACATATTAGTGGTTGGTAAATCAGATGTTTGCTAAGCAAATTAGGAATAACATGGAAGTGTGCGTGGATGATATGCTGGTAAAATCCAAACATAGCAATAACCATGTCGACAACCTCGCTGAGTGTTTTACCATACTTCGAAAGTATAACTTGAAACTTAACCCACAAAAATACTCATTCAGGGTATTGTCGGGAAATGTATAGGGTTCATAGTGAATGCATGGGGCATGGAAGCGAATCCAGACAAGATTAAGGCTTTAATTGAAATACCCTTACCTCGAAAGCATAAAGTTGTTCAGAGTTTTACTGGGCGGATGACCTCTCTATACAAGTTCATCTCAAAGTCCAATGATAAGTGTTTACCCTTTTTTAACCTTTTGAGAGGGGGCAAGAAATTTTAGTGGACGGAGGAGTGTGAACTGGCCTTTCAAACTTAAAAAAAACACCTCGATGAACCACCTATCATGTCTAAACCAATGCTGGGAGAAATATTTTACTTTCACCTCGCTAGAACTGAGCATGCCATCAGTGCAGTTCTAGTTTGGGAGGACAAAAAGGTACAAATACCGGTTTACTATATCGGTAAATGACTCTTGGGAGCTAAGTCCTGGTATCCTCTTATGGAGAAGCTCGCGCTATGCCTAGTGCACTTGTCTCAAAAACTGCGGCCTTACTTCCAGGTGCACCCAATACATGTCCTGACTGGTCAGCCATTGAGGCAAATATTGTCGAAACCCGAGGAATCCAGTCAATTATTGAAGTGGGCAGTCGAGCTTGGGCAATTTAAATTACATATCATCCGAGGACAACTATAACGCCCTGCTTCTTAGGGTCTGTAACCAAGTGTGTTTAAAATCAGTGCTGGACTTGCTAAACAAGTCATTTGGACTAAACGTGTGATTAAGCCACTAAAGGTTTAGGTACTAAAATTTTTTGGTTAAGTCATAAACATTACCATTAGATCAAAAGCATGTTATCTACACAGGATCCCAAAAACATCAGTTTTAAAACTGGTTACAACATTCAAGTTACATAATAAGCCGACCTAGGCGGCAAAAGTTGGGTTCAACCCTAGTTTCCTTGAGCATCTCGGCCGTGGTGGTCAAGTGGACTGTATATGTACATGTCACTACTATCGCTCTCTGACTCATGGCTGGTTAATCTTCTCCTTGCCTTTACCTGCACCACAAAGCACCTGTGAGCCAAAAGACTCAGCAAGAAAACACATTAAACAGTTCACAGAGTAATACATCTGTCAAACAGTAATAACTGAATTTGGTGTAGTCATTATACAAATCAGCAATCATAGGGTCACGCAAGTGCGTGTTGCACTTCCTTTCAATTTGTTGGCATTCGAGCCTGTCAAGTGCATGTTGCACCCCCAGGGTGGCCCAGCCATGGTGGCCTGCACTCCACGTGCACAATGCCAATCTCAGCTTATAAACTGAGTCCTTTAAGTCCTTGACTTATAAGTCAAGCCTCACATGCCCCCGACTTGTAAGTCGAAGCTTTAGGACCCTCGACTTATAAGACGAGTCTTTCGTAGTTCAAAATGCCCTCGACTAATAAGTCGATCCCTATTTAACATCCTAATAACCCACTGATTTATAAACCGAGCTTCCCAGTCACAACAGACAATCACGTATCTCATATAGCATACATATCAACAATTACAATGCATTATAATACATTCAAACAGCAATCATAGGCATAATCATAATTATGCGCATTCCAGTGTACCTAATCAGATATTCACTAACATAATTATAATCATGTTCATTAATAAGGCCAAAGCCTTAATCATATCTATATTCAACATTGATTAAGTTCTAATCACACATTCACATAATGGGTACAGTTTTCTTAGCTTCGATCCGAATGCAAGTTACTAGCAATGCCCTTTGAGTATGACCCCTGATTCGAGCCCTTAGCGTAGACCTAGTCACAAGCATAGTAAGGAATTCCATCAACAACGGGAGAATAAAAGCTTCTAGACCAAATCCTAGCCTCCGGGTCATTGAATTTCACTCAACAAGGAAGTAGAATCGACCCCGAGCCCAAATGGTTAAGTTCCCGACCTAAAAACCTCATTAGGGCCAAAAATCCCCTTAAGTGTCATGGCCCTAAGGACCCATGCCGCGGTCCGCCTCTAAGTCAGAGGCTTGGCCTCCCTAGAAAACCAACATGTGTCGCAGCACTCTCCTGAGGCATCGCGACCCGCGTCTGCCTCCGAGCCCTCCTGGCTCCTTTTTGCTCCATAGGGTCGCTGCACACCAAGAACAAAGCCGCGGCCCAGCCCTTTGAACCCAGAATTTCTGCGTTTTTCCCTTAGCCGAACTCAACTAAAAACCACCCAATTCTATCCCAATCTTCCAACTCAATTCCCATAATTAACATACTTTCTTCCAGCAACCAAACCTGACTAAATACTAGATTAAAAACCCATCAATAACCCAAAATTCTCTCCCTAACTATCAAACATGCAAAACTTTAAACTTCAATCAAAACCACAGAAACTTCATAATTGAACTTTGAATTAAAGACCTTACCTCTGCTATGTCGATCCTCTTGAGCTAATCCTCTAGTTCCCCAAGCTTGATACCTTAATTCCTGGGCTTGATCACCAACTTTTCCCCAAAAATCTTCAAGCTTCATGAAAACAGAGAAAACAAGGGAGAGAGAAAGGGTAAGCTGCTGAGACTTCTTTCCTTTAGTTTCCTTAACCATCTCAGAGATTCCCAGCCCACCAAACTCTATACTTAGACAGAAATGACTAACTTGCCCCTTGCCCTTAGCCTATTCTGCATATGCTCTCAAGGGCAATTTTTTCCTTTGTCTCATATCCCGCTATTCACAACTTATGTCCTATAATTCCCATTACTTCCAATATTCTCACACGGTTACCAAATAATTTCCCATTACCCACTAATTCTTGGTAATGTACTAAATTACTAAATTACCCCCAAGCTCATCAGGATCGCCTCACGTTGAGTAACCCAAATATATCTACATAATAATGTGGTCTCAATCACAAAAATACATATTTGCATTTATACTCTGAACGGGTCAAATTACTAAAATACCCTTCTTATAAGAAACGGGCCACATACACATATTTAATATTTCTAACATGCAAGCATAATTATATTATAATACAATTCACATAATAACACAGTTATTGCCTCCCGGCCCCCTAATCCAGGCACTAAGCCTCATTAGGAAATTTGGGATGTTACAACAACTATAAAAGGGTAGGCATTGGCTGATTTCATAATAAAATGTGCAGGAATATCCAATTAGAAATTCATAACCCTAGCTTGGGAGTTGTGGAGACTTTACGTCAATGGATCCTCCAATGAGATGGATCGAGGGCAGGTATTATACTTGTTTACTCAAAAAACATTTTCTTGATGATGTGGCATGATCAAGGCGCATGTGAGCAGCACATGACTCTTTTCTGATGAAAGTCCGGTCGACCAACGACCAGGAAATTAAGTGGCCCGATAGACACGAGGGACATGTTGAGTAATAGGGAAGTTGATGCGCTGACATATGCAACCAGATCTGCTCATAGGACCGAAGCCAGAATTCAAATGCAGTTATGAGTTGGATATTTCTAGGATGTTTAATTTTCTCTATATGTAAATATCGTTATTTCTGTTATTATTCAAATTGCTTGTAACACAAGTTAAGGATGGCCCATAGGGCCATATGTACATCCTTGAGCCTATAAATAGGACTCACGAGATTCATTGAGAAGAGAGGCAATGTTTTGGTATTCAGAGAGAATCATTTGTAATCAAGAGAGAACTGTAGTGTTTTTATCTACTAAACTTGTACTCACCTCAAGCTTGTGAAACTCATGAACCCTAGTTCACTGATCACAGGTTTTGGAGTTCTACATTAATAAGAACACGAAGTGGACGTAGGTCATTACCATTCTTTGGAGTCGAACCACTGTAAATCTTGGTGTCGTTTACCTTCTTGAGTTCAATTCATCTTATTTCTATTGTTTTTAGTGACTCTATGTCATTGACCAAATTGAGGGTCGACATTTTGGTATTATCATTGAGAGTTGAACTCAAGAACTTCGAGATAAAAAATGGCAAAGAATTCTAGGAATGCGGGTCAAACTAGACAGACATCTGAAAATGTGCTAAATCCACCTCCTCCACAAGGTGTAGCGGAGGACGAGCCATAAGTGGAATTGGAAGAGGAAGAGATGGATGTTGAAACCTTGCGAACAACTTTGATAGTGTTGCAAGAGGAGTTAGCTACTCTGAAAGCTAGCCAAGAGAATGTGGCTGAAACTATGGTGCTGCAGCAAATGGAAATTGATTGACAATGCCGAGAACTGAATGAGCGGCATGCTGAAATGGAACGTCGGCAGAGACATGCCACAACATATTTAGAGGCAGCCATTTAGTTGGCTCGAGGATAGCCTGCACCAACCTCTCAGCCAGATCAGCCACCAAACTTTCACCCTCATCAAAATCTGCAGTGAGATCACCCGCAATGTCATCAAAATCCACCACACCCAAGGAGTCTGCAAAGACCAGAACAACCTCCGACTGGTCAATAGAAAAGGCAAACCCAGAATCCTAACAGAAATAATGAGCAACAATCACCCCCTCGTGCTGGTCGAGATAACACTCAGAAGCATAGACAAAATAGGGACGAAAAGTATCCAGGGAGCCTTAGGCGCCAAACAACTGGAGAATAGAACCCTCCTCGCAGGGGACAGTGTCCCTCAGAGAGCAGGAGGAAAATGGACTTAGGCTCTGCGATCCGGGACCCCCCACGAAAAAGTAATGTCAGGGGACCCAACGACCAGCGTAGACCCCCACCTGTTTACCAGGATGGACTAGGAAGAAGAGAAGGGAACAATTGGTACAGCAGGTCGCACACTCACAAGTCGTAGTTCAGAGACGACCATGACTACAATGAGGTGAACTCTGGTAGGAAAAACAATGGTCGGCAGTAGGAGGAAAGGGACGAATAACAAAATTCTCCCTCAATGGATAATCGACTAACAAGTCAAAATGTTGGGGGCAGCCTAGACAACCCAACGTCTTTGACCGACTAGGTGCAAGCGAGCAGAGACATAAGGATGAAGATCTGCGAGATGTACTCAATGACGGTAGGGAAATACACGACAAGTATTTCCCCACGGCTCCGGCCGCTCCTACAATACTAGATGTTGTTCAGGCTCAGATAGATGCCCTGAATCAAGCCATGCAGCAGCTGGTCGGGAACAAAATGTCCCACATAGAGTATGATCGGAGAAAAGGCACCCCATTCATCAACAAAATTGTTGTGGCAGAAATCCCAACCAAATTCAAAAATGTCAGTTCTGCCCAACTTCACTAGAAGAGAAGATCTGGTGTCTCGCGTAAATAAATTTGAGATACAAATGGATATCCAGAAGGTTTTTGAAGATGCATGATGCAAGATTTTTCCTACCACTTAGTATGATTCTACTCAAGAGTGGTACTGCAAATTTCCACCGGCCAACATAGTTTCATAGGAGATGTTTGTGAAGGAGTTTTACGGACAGTTGTATGCTGGTCAGATACATCCAACAGAGGTTAATCAGCTGGTCGACATTCGATAGAAGGAAGGAGAAACCATTAAGGAGTATATACATCGGTTCATGCGAGCCACTGCTCAGGCCATAACTATTGGAGACGAGGCAAAGAAGATGGTTATCACAGCTGGAGTGCAACACCAATATCCCCTCTGGAGTAGCCTGCGGAAAAATGGAGTCAAGAGCACTCAAGAATTTCTGGACCAAGAAGACAAGTATATTAAGTTGGAAGAGGCTATATCCAATAAAGGGAAGTCTCTAAGGGCCGAACAGGGTAAGAAGGAAGACTCGACCAAAGCCGCCAGTGGGTCCGGTAAACCCAACGACAAAGGCAAAGGTAACAATAAGAATGGAGGAAAAAGAGAAAATCATGAACCAACAACATCTGATAACAAGCGCCCTAAACAGAACAGATACGAGCCAAGGTTCACCAATTACACTACCTTGGTCGATAGATGTTAGGGTTTTATGCCCTAATTAAAAACCAATTTCTTTGTAATCTCATTTTATTATCAATAACAGAATAGAAATCAATTTTTGACTTGGTCATTCACTTTGCTCACATGTTTTATTTTCATGATTATTTGTTAATATAAACTTCTATTAAATCCTGAGCATATAGCTAATCATACATATAGTGGCATAATCATAGTAGAATATAAATATGATTATATGTTCAAAATAAGTTAGTTCTAAGTTTAGTCAATGCACAGGATTTACACTGACTTCCTATTCTACGTATGATCTACTGACACATTGTAGTGTTATGTTCTTTCCAGAACATTAGCAAAGTAGATAAGATCATATGTATTTATTATATCGGACTGGAACGATATTGACAGTAGATAGGATAAGTAAACATACTGTTATTATCTATTCTAGTCATATCATATAGTTGATCATAGGTCAATTCAATCTCAATTATGAGTGGTTAGTATTATAATTGATTGTATTATCTGACTTCTTTAACTTATTCGTTACTAGCTTACCCTATGAACTAGCCCATACTTTTATCTTGGGAACTCGGTAGTATAATTGAGTGGGAGTGTTAATCATAAATATGAACATCTATAGCTTCTGATTAAGAAGTGAAACGATGGTTTCCTTTTATTTTAGTTCAAGGTGCTAAATGATAGAGATCTCATTTTAGTAATTAATATTAGTTTACTGAAATATCATCTACAAGGAACTAAGTGTTTTAAGGATAAAATACAATGAGGGGTAAAATGGTATTTTAGTCTCATCTCATTGTAGACTGTGTATGGAGGATTGAGTGATAATTATGGTTGTAACAATGGATAATTAATAACATATCTATATTGCTTATAAAGCGTTCTATGAATTCAAGAGTGCAATTCTGAGTCTTTTGTGGAGTCACGAGAAATTAATAAGTTAGTAAATTTAGTTGTTGGATTTATGATAACTTATTGGAGCTTAATTTCATAGGCCCATGTTCCCCACTGTACCTTGGATAAAATCATCTAGATAGTCTCAATTAGTTGATTTAATTATCAATTAGAATTATCAAAGTTGACCAGGTTAATTTTGGATAGTTTGATAGAGTTATGTAATTTAAAGAAGAAAAGAAAAATTATGGCACATTTGTTAATTAATATAAATTAGTATCTAAATTAATAAATAAGTTTAAATCAAGGTTCAAATTATAAATAATTAATTTGATAAATAGTTTAAATAATTATTTAATTAATTAAATCAATAGAAAATAATACAGACATTGATTTTAAGTCCAATGAGCTTATAATTAAATGAGAAATTTCACGGGCCTAAAGCCCCTGATAATTTCGACCTAGGGTTGATTATTGGCTATTATTTTATTAATTTTTTAATTAAATAAATGATCTAATTGAGTCTATAAAAGGAATGCTAAGTGAGAGTTGAAACATATGTTTTTCAGTTACTTTTGAGAAAATGAGAAGATCTAGACTTGATGCTCTAGGCTTAAGATTCTCTCTATAGCATAAGTCATTTTCTAAGCCTCAATATTCTCTTTTATTCTTATTCTCTCTGTATCTATCTCATGTGTTGAGAATTTCCCACTCTAGTCTAAGTGATTCTAAGGATACTTTGGAAGACTGTGAAGAAAATTGAAGAACGGTTCAATTTCTTGGTGATACCCTGCGACAGAAAGGGTATAAGGGTTAGAGAAACTGAAGGAATGACTCAATCATTCTGTTGCACAATAATGTAAGTGTTCTTATCATTTTCTCTGGATGAATTCAATTTTAGAAACATGTTCTAGGTTTTCTTATATTAATTTGTTTAATATAAGATTTACATGAAAATAAACAAGATCATGTATAAGTTTTCCCAACAACTGGCCTCAGAGCCTTTGGTAATCTTTATTTTCATGCATGAACATGGTAAAAATTGAATTATTTGATGTGTTGAATAATTGGATGGATTTCATGTTTTTTATGAAGCATTTTGATTCTTATGTGATTATTAGCAAATTTGGGCTATTTTGTTGTGTTTTCTATGCATTTAATTTTTATAAATGTTTTATTTGATATAAAACATGGTAAAAATTATTTAGAAAACGTTTTTGGATTGAAAAATTACATAAAATTTTATTAAAAAAATTCCAGGCTTTGGCCGCGACCATTTTTTCATAGGTCACGCCCTACGATTAATTTTTCTTAAAAATTTGGGCTTAGGCTACGGCCTGCGAAGATTTTTTCTTAAATTTTATGGCTTTGGATGCGACCATTTTTTTACTGGTTACGACATGCGATGAATTTTTTTCTTAAAATTCGAATTTTGAATGTATTTTTTAATGGGTTAATACAAAAATATTATATCTTTTTTATTATTTAAAAATATCTTTTTTGAAATATGATATTTTTGTTGTTTGATATTTTAAAAAATAGATATTTTCTACAAAGATTCAAAATCAAATTTAAAAATAAGTTAACTAATTAATTTTAAATATTTTTATATATTAAAATAATAAAATTAAGTTATCAGATATTAAAGATATTTTTTAATACTTGATATTTCTTTTTTTGAAATATAATATTTTAAGATATTAATATCTGATTATTCTATGGATTTTAATATTTAAATTATTTGAAATTTGAAAATTTGTTGACTAGGTATTTTTATAGATATTTGAATTTGTTTAACTATTTAAGATATTTTATCAAAAACAACAAATGATATTTGTTTTTAAAAATTTATAAGTGGTTATATTTTAAAAATATCATGTTTGTCAAACAAATTAATAATATATTTTTAATAAATGAGATTTAAATTAACGTTGGTTAATTGTTGATAAATCTTTTAAATTAAATTAATATTTTTCAAATGAACCTAAACCAAGTTGATTGTTGATAAATGAAATTTAAATTAATTTTTGTTAATTGTTAATAAATTTCATTTAAATTGACTTATTTTTGAAAAATTTTAATTAATTCGAATTTTGAATCAATTCTAGAAAATTAATTGTGGTATTTTTTCCAATGAAATTAATTGTGGTATTTTTACATAAATTCATAGACTTACTCATATAGTAACATTATTAGGCCAATCTAATTATAACATGTCTATTTGCACTATATGTGGTATTTTTGCAGTTAGGATTAGATGCATATAGTGACCCATATGTTTGCTTAATATATGGATTTTTCCAAATAAAATATTCATAAAATGATAGGTTTTATTTGGGCCCATTAGAAAATGTAAAGTTTAAATTCCTCTCTTGTGGGTGATTCCATTTGTGAAGACTCATTTGCTTTGCATGACTATAGTGGGTCTAATCAACTAATAAAATGAAGGTTTAAATTACTGTCTTTTGGACCTTGTGTGGAAGTTATGGTGCCTTAGTAGTGGGAATGACATAATAGACTTAGCCCTCCTCCATGCAAGCCTAATTGTTAAGGCCCATTTGCCTGAGTTGGACTTAATTATATAGGTTCATTATATTAGTTAAACCTAAATATTGATTAGCAACAAATTAATTCTAAATTAATTGAATTTGTTTCAATGTGACACTTTAGAATTAATAGGTGTTGACTGTGAATTTAGCCAACGACGTAAGAACGTCAACTACGACAAGCCTTCAAGAGAATTATAAACGACAACAGACAGTTTTTATCAATGAAAGTAAATAACACGAGATTTTATAGTGGTTCAGCCCCGATGATCGGTAATAGCCTAATCCACTTAGAGATTTTATTATGTATTCACATTCAAGATCAGATGAACCGTGTCAACTGAGTTTCTTCAGTGTAAAATATTCCAGAATACAAAAAGGGGTTCTCCCAGGGAAAACACTTTCTCTCTCTAGAACACAGGTTAACTCTTGATTTTGCCAAAAGCCCTTTGACGATCCTCCCAACTCTCTATTTATAGAGATGGGATTCTCAACTGATATCCCCGTTAGATAGGGATATTTCATTATTTACCTAATATTTATATTACAAAATAAATGTTTAAAATACAACTGATCCCATAATTCGAGTGAGGATTGAGAGATTCCCGGATGCTTGGACCAATTCTCACTGAAGTAGTTTCGGGCAGTTTGACGTAGTCTCTCATGCATGTTGACTACTCTTCAAGCCTTTCGTAGGTCAAAGGTGGTATGTGCATGGCTCTCCTCGGCCCAAAGGTCATGTACATTTAGTTCTCCTCGAACCAAGGTGGTCCGAGGGTACTTACTTTGCTTCTTACTTCGGGCAAATTCGAGGCATTTCCCTTCATTGTGTCCGATCGGACACAATGGCCTTCTTTGGCTTAAGGTGGTTCAAACCACCCTCTTTGGCTCCTCTAGTCAAGGTTCGATCGGACTTTGCACTTTCCTCCTCGGACCAAGATGGTCCGAGCCATCTCTCCTTGCCATCTCCTCGGAGCAAGATGGTCCAAAGCACTCCCTCAGGCGTCTTGTTCGATCGGGCACAATGCCCCTCTCCTCGGACCTAAATGGTCCGAGCCTTCTTCGTTCAACCAAGGTCCGATCGGACCTTGGACCTTTCTCCTCGGACCAAGGTGGTCCGAGCCACCATTTACATCTCCTTGGACCTAAATGGTCCAAGGTACCCCATAAGCATCATGTCCGATCGGACACAACTTTCTTCTCCTCGGACCAACATGGTCTGAGCCTTTCTTTGTTCAACCAAGGCCCGATCGGACCTTGGACTCTTCTTTCACATACCATCACCTTGGACCCAAATGACCCAAGGTACCTCCTATGAGTATGTCCGATCGGACATAGTCCTCTCCTTTTCAACCAAAGCTCGATCGGACTTCAACATCTTCTCCTCGGACCAAAGTGGTCCGAGGTAAATCTTTCCTCCTCACCTCATTCAAGCCCAAGTGTACCTCTTCCACATCATACCCGATCGGCCATTATGTGGCTTTCCCCTTGAGTAAAACTTGAGCCTTGGTCATTCTCTTGGAACTCATTCGAGCCAAACTAAACAAGAGGTCCCCTAAGCTTAGGTCCGATCGGACCTATTGCTTTTATATCTTGAACCAAAATTCAACCCTCCCCTTCAACTTCTTGGACTTGGTTCCAATTTAATTATAAGGGTCTTCAAACTGAGGTCTGAGCCAAGCAACCCCAGTCCAAATATTCTCTTCGATCGGGCGTATTTGGCTTGACTATCTGTCCAATTCCTTAACTGATGTATTGGGCCATTATTAAGCCAGATCACCCCACTAACTCATGTTATGTGTCAATTTTATTGCCACGTCATTCTTTTCAAATTTTTGGGATAACAATAGGAAATTATAGGACTTTGGTTTTAAAAATTCTAATCTTACAATTTTTTGGAGAACCATAGTCATTAATTTCGAAAATTAATAATAAAAATATTATTGTTATAATGAACTTATTTTAAGAATTATATTCGATCTCCACCGTTGGTTTAACGAGGTCAATGACTTAATGAGGCATCAAGACGCTTTGATTCACCCCCCTTGAAAAGTGTTCATTGGTTATTTTCACAAGGTTAAATTTCGAAAGATAGATAATTATAGGTCAAATTCTACTAGACTCACCCCTACAGTGACTACTAGGACTAAATCTATTAATTATCGAAATCGTGGGTCTAGCTAAAAAATAAGAGATTTTGTTTTCTTATTTTGGTCAAATAATAGGTTGTTAATAATGATGTCAATTGTTAAATGAGTTTACAATTCTATTTAACTAATGATATTTTTTTACTCTCGCCAACCGGGACAACGATATCATAGAATAGTTAAAAATCTAAAGAAATAGAGATATGATTATTTTGGTATTTTTTCTCATATCTTACATATTTTTGGTATATGTTGTGTTATTTCTTGAAATTAGAGTGAATAAAAGTTTTATTGAGAAAAAGTTATTGATTTCTATTTTATTGATAATTGGTTGTTTTAAGTACGGTTGTGTCTACTCCCATCTTTTCTCAATTTTCTATGGAGAAACTCACATGGAGCAACAATAGATGAGGAAACTCAAGTCAGCTTAATCTTCAACAGTATCTCTCCAGCTTTCCTGCCATTCACCACCAACTATGTGTTGAATAAACCCAACTATGGTCTAACGCAGCTCATGAACGAGCTTCAGCCTTTTGAGTCTATCACGGGTGGACCAAGTAAGGGAGGAGAAAAGAAGACAACTACTACTACTGCTGTTGATCCAGCTAAGCTAAAGCTAACCAAGCTTCGTCTTCAAAAGCTGGAAACAAGAGGAAAGATAGAAAAAACAACAACCCCAAGCCTTCAAAGGCTGGAAGGACGAGTGCACAACCAAATGTACAGACGCTTAAGGGAAAGAACAAGAAAAACAAGAAAGGTAAAGGTAAGTGTTTTCACTGCAAAGAGAAAGGACACTGGAAACAAGATTGCCCCAAGTTTCTAGCAGCGAAAAACAAAGCTTCTTGAATCATGGGAGGAAGTGGATGAAGGCGGCTTAAAGCTTAGAGTTGGGAACGAAGCGTTCATTGCGGTCCAAGCTAGAGGAAGAGCTCGTCTGAAGATCGGAAATAAATTTTTAATTTTGCATGATGTATTTTTTTATTCCAGATTTTAGTAGAAATTTAATTTCAGTTTCCATGTTGCAATTAGAATAATTTGTTATGACTTACACAAGTTATAATATATCTATTTCTTTCAATGGATCACAATTGTGTATTGCATGTTTGGAAAATGGGCTTTATATTCTGCGACCTAATGAACCCCTCGCTCTTAAGAATGATTTATTCAAAGTAGCTAAACCTAGGACCAATAAACATCAAAAGACCGATAACGATAACATGACGTATTTATGGCATTTGAGACTAGGTCACATTGGCTATGATAGAATTCAAAGACTTTCAACGGATGACCTTTGAGGGAACTCACCTTAGGTGAATTACTTGTCTGTGAATCTTGTCTAGAAGGCAAACTGATCAAGCGTCCATTCTCTGTAAAGGGTGATAGGGCCAATGAACCACTTGGATTTGTTCATTCAGATGTTTGTAGACCTTTGAATGTACAAGCCAGGGATGGTTTTGAGTATTTCGTCACTTTCATTGATAATTACTCTAGATACTCATGTCTTTACCTAATGCATAGAAAATCAGAAACATTTTCAAAGATTTAGGAATTCCTAGCTATGGCTGAGAACCAATTAATTAGGTAAAACGTTAAAGATCTTGTGATCTAATCGGGATGGAGAATATTTGGATATGTAGCTCCAAGATCATTTAACTGAACTTGGGATTTTGTCACAACTCACTGTCCTGGGTACTCCGCAACAAAATGGTGTAGTAGAACGCCGGAACAGAACTTTATTGGAAATGGTTAGATGCAGGCTTAGTTACTCAACTCTGCCAACTTCATTTTGGGGACATGCAATTGAAACTGCAAACGACATTCTAATGTAGTACCATCGAAATCTATCCCAAAAACACCTTTAGAATGCTGGAATGGTCATGAACCTAGCTTATGTCATTTTAGAATCTGGGGGTGTCCCGCCCACGTCCTGAGGAAAAAGGAAGGAAAGCTAGAATCGCAAACCAAAGTTTGCATGTTTTTTGGCTATCCTAAAGGTACTCGAGGTGGACTTTTCTATAGTCATTCTAAAAAGAAAGTGTTTACATCTACAAATGCTACTTTTCTGGAAAGTGACTATCTCCAAAACTTCAAACCACGCATCAAAGTAGTTTTAGAGGAGATGGTTGAAGAATTGACTCCAACCAATGTTCCATCGTCATCAACGCAATTTTATGATGAAATTCCCACTCTTCATGTCCCAACTGATGCAAGTCAATTTAAATGAAGAAAGTACCACTGTTCCTGAGCAAACAGTCACAGAGCCTCGTCATAGTGGGAGGGTTTCTAGGAACCCAGTTCGCTATGGTTTGGATGGTGAAACCAATATGGTTGTTGGTGACAATGGTGATGATGACCAGTTGTCCTTCAAACAAGAAATGGCTAGCCCTAAAAATGAACTATGGCTCGAAGCCATGAAATAGGAAATGGAGTCCATGTACTCAAATTTCTTCGGAGATCTTGTGGAACCACCTAGTGACTTTAAGGCCATTGGGTGCAAGTGGATCTATAAGAAGAAACGAGGTGTTGATGTAAAAATCGAAACTTATAAAACTCGATTAATGGCAAAGGGTTATACCCAAAGAGAAGGTGTGGACTATGAGGAAACTTTTAGTTCGGTAGCCATGCTGAAATCCATACGCATCCTCCTATCCATATCAAGCATTCTCGACTACGAAATCTAGCAAATGGAAGTCAAGACAACTTTTCTTAGTGGGAAGCTTGAAGAAGTCATTTATATGGATAAACCAGAAGGATTTAAAGTAGCTGGACAAGAAAGAAAAGTTTGCAAATTGAATAGGTCCATTTATGGACTTAAGCAAGTTTCTCGTTCCTAGAATCTTAGGTTTTATGAAATAATCAAAACCTATGGCTTTGAATAAAATATTGACAAGCCTTGTGTTTACCAATTGAAGGCAAATCAAATAGTGGTATTCCTAGTTCTTTATTTAGATTATATCTTACTCATTGTAAACAATGTTAAGAAATTGTCAGATGTGAAGAATTGGTTGAACACTCAATTCCAGATGAAGGATTTGGGTGAAGCAAGTTATGTTCTAGGTATCCAGATCATTAGTGATAGAAAGAACAAACTCTTAGCTCTATCTCAAGCAGCTTACATCGATAAAGTGCTTGAACGTTTCTCAATGACAAATTCCAAGAAATGACGTCTACCGTCTCGCCATGGAATTCATCTTTCAAAGAAGCAGTCTGCCCATACTCCTGAAGAGGAAGGTGCAATGAGAAAAGTTCCTTACGCATCTGCAGTTGGAAGTCTGATGTATGCTATGTTGTGTACTAGACCAGATATCTGCTATGCAGTGGGAGTAGTGTGCAGGTATTAGTCAAACCCAGGACCGGAACCTTGGATAGCAGTTAAGCATATCCTGATGTATTTAAGGAAAACTAGGGATTATATGTTAGTCTACAAGGGTGGTGTTCTAAACCCTGTAGGCTACACCGATTAAGATTTTCAGACTGACGTCGATGACAAGAAGTCTACTTCTAGAATGCTGTTTACTCTTGGGGTGGAGCTGTGATAAGGAGAAGCGTAAAGTAGTCTGCGATCTCAGATTCCACCATGGAGGTTGAATACATAGTTGGGTCAAAAGCAGCTAAGGAAATAGTTTGGCTAAAGAAGTTATATTCAGATTTTGGTTTATTCCAGAAATGGATACACCACTTGTGATTTTTTGTGACAACACAAGAGCGATTGTCAACTCGAAAGAACCTCGAAGTCACAAAAGGAGTAAGTATATAGAAAGGAATTATCACATAATTAGAGAATATGTGGCTAGGGGAGATGTGAAGGTTATGCAGATTGCATCTGAAGACAATCTCGCAGATCTGTTTACAAAGACACTACCAGAAGCTACATTTGATAAGCATATTAAAGAAATGAGACTAGTAGAATTAATGCATTAGTTTCAATTAGTGCAGGTGGGAGTTTGTTAGGGTTTTATGCCCTAATTAAAACTCAATTTCTTTGTAATCTCATTTTATTATCAATAAAATAATAGAAATCAATTTTTGACTTGGTCAATCACTTTGCTCACATGTTTTATTTTTATGATTATTTGTGTAATATAAACTTTTATTATATCTTGAGCATATAGTTAATCGTATCTAAAGTGACGTAATCACATTGGAATATAAATATGATTATATGTTCAAAATAAGTTAGTCCTAAGATTAGTTAGTGCACAGGATATACACTGACTTGTCAATTTACGATATAATCTACTTACACATTGTAGTGTTATGTTCTTTCCAGAACATTAGCAAAGTAGATAAGATCGAATGTATTTGTTACATCGAATTGTACCGATATTGACAGTAGATAGGATAAGTAAACATACCATTATTATCCATTCTAGTCATATCATATAGTTGACCATATGTCAATTCAATTCTGAACTATGAGTGGTTAGTCCTCTAACTGCTTATATTATTTGAGTTCTTTGACTTGTTCGTTACCAGTTTACCCTATGAACTAGCCCATACTTACATCTTAGGAACTCGATAGTATAATTGAGTGGGAGTGTTAATCATAGATATGAACATCTATATCTTCTGATGAAGAAGTGAAACGATGGTTTCCTTTTAGTTTGGTTCAAGGTGTTAAATGATAGAGATCTCATTTCAATAATTAATATTAGTTCACTAAAATATCATTTACAAGGAACTAAGTATTTTAAGGATAAAATACAATGAGGGGTAAAATGGTATTTTAGTCTCATCTCATTGTAGACTGTGTATGGAGGATTGAGTGATAATTATGGTTGTAACAATGGATAATTAATAACATATCTATATTGCTTATAAAGCGTTATATGAATTCAAGAGTGCAATTCTAAGTCTTTAGTGGAGTCACGAGAAATTAATAAGTTAGAAATTTAGTTATTGGATTTATGATAACTTATTGGAGCTTGATTTCATAGGCCCATGGTCCCCCACTGTACCTTGGATAAAATCATCTAGATAGTCTCAATTAATTGATTTAATTATCAATTAGAATTATCAAAGTTGACCAAGTCAATTTTGGATAGTTTGACAGAGTTATGTAATTTAGAGAAGAAAAGATAAATTATGGAAAATTTATTAATTAAGATAAATTGGTATCTAAATTAATAAATAAGTTTAAATCAAGGTTCAAATTATAAATAATTAATTTGACAAAGGATTTAAATAATTATTTAATTAATTAAATCAATAGAAAATAATACAGACATTGATTTTAAGTCCAATGGGCTTATAATTAAATGAGAAATTTCACAGGCCTAAAGCCCTGATAATTTCGACCTAAGGCTGATTATTAACTATTATTTTATTGATTTTTTAATTAAATAAATAACATAATTGAGCCTATAAAAGGAATGCTAAATGAGAGTTGAAAACATATATTTTTTAGTTGGTTTTTTAGAAAATCAGAAGATCTAGTCTTGATGCTCTAGGTTTAAGATTCTCTCTATAACATAAGTCATTTTCTATGCCTCAATATTTTCTTCTATTCTTCTTCTCTCTGTATCTATTTCATGTGTTGAGAACTGCCCACTCTTATCTAGGTGATTCTAAGGATACTTTGGAAGAATGTGAAGAAAATTGAAGAACGGTTCATTTTCTTGGTGATACCATGCGACAAAAAGGATATAAGGGTTAGAGAAACTGAAGGAATGACTCAATCATTCAGCTGCACAATAGTGTAAGTGTTCTTATTATTATCTCTATATGAATTCAATTTTATAAACATGTTCTAGGTTTTCTTATATTAATTTTTGAATATAAGATTTACATGAAAATAAACAAGATCCTGTATAAGCTTTCCCAACCATAGACGTGCTGAAGTGTATCAAGCCAGTCATACCATTGGTCCCATTAGGTGACCAGCCCCGATCAGGAAAGACATATCCAAAAGGGACATGACTAAGTTTTGTTGTTTTCATAATGATTATGACCATGATACTAACGAGTGTAACCAGCTTAAGGATGAGATCCAGTTCCTTATTCGACAAGGACATATGAGGAGACACACGGAGGCAACGAGAAGGCACTCGTGCGTCAATGCTCTCCTCCTCTGCAGCTAGCTCCTGTTGCTGGTACATTGCTAACTATATGCGAGGGACCACATATATCTTGTGACAGTGGTAAGGCAAGAGAGAGATATTCCAAAACTCTACGTCATGATCAGGACATCGAAATGCTAAACACCGAGGAGTGAACTCCCAAAAAAGCTCGAGCAGAGGAAGAATTACTAACTTTCTCCGAGCTGGACGCATAGCATGTCCGATTCCCCCACTCAGATCCTCTGGTCTTGGATGTTCAGATTGCCAACATGATGGTGAAACGAGTGTTGGTAGACACAGGAAGCTCGGTCAACATTTTGTACAAATCTTCACTGGAAAGAATGAAATTATCAGTGCAAGATTGAGAACCATGCAACCAAACCATCTATGGTTTTTCTGGCGAAGGGCTAGCACCAATAGGGTCGATCAGACTCCCAGTCACAGCAGGATCTTCACCCACGAACAGGACATTGCTCGCTACTTTTATAGTAGTTGATTGTCCAACCGCATACAATGTTGTGATCGGAAGACCCATACTCGTCGATCTGAGAGTCGTAACTTCGTTTTGGCATCTGGCCATGAAATTTTCAACCAATGCAGGTGTCAGGTGCATGTTGGGAAATCAGCGAGAGGCCAGAGAGTGTTACAACTCCTTGATAACGAAGACAAGAAGAGGTGGGTCGAGGAGCACAACGGAGAAAAGGTTGAAGGTGGTAAATGAATCACAAGCCCAATCAGGTGAATAAGTCACCAAATAAGGTGTTGCCTAAAGCGAGGATCTAAGTCCCTATCCTCACTTTGGGGATTATGAAGAGAAAATTGGGCCTGTGGAGGACCTCGAGGAGGTCCAACTAGAAAAAAAGATCTGACCAGAGTGGTGAAAGTCGGTAAAAACTTAAAGACAACAATAAAGAAAGAGCTAGTGGGGCTCTAGGGGAGGCATTGGGAATTATTTGCCTGGTCGCATAAAGATATGGTTGGGATAGACCCAGTAGTGATTTGTCATGTCTTGAATATAGACAAAAATCATCTACCAGTGCAACAAAAAAGAAGGATGCTCGAGAAAGATAGATCTAAAGCCTTAAAGGAAGAGGTCGAGAAGCTAAAGGAAAATGGAATCATCAGAGTAGCATTTTATCCATCTTGGGTCTCTAATCCCGTACTAGTTCCCAAACCAAATGGTAAGTGGAGGACGTGCATGGTTTCACAGATCTTAATAAAGCCTGACCGAAGGATTGTTTCCCACATCCAAGAATCGACCAGTTGGTCGATGCTACATCAGGACATGAATTTTTTTCATTCATGGATGCGTACTCCAACTATAATCAACTTAGTATGCATCCACCTGATGAAGACCACACTAGCTTTTGAACAGATACGAGACTTTATTGCTACAAAGTAATGCCCTTCGGTTTGAAAAATGCTGGTGCGACTTACTAGCGACTAGACAACCACATGTTCAAAGAACTAGTCGACAATGACAAAGAGGTTTACGTCGATGATATGATGGTCAAGTAGAGAAAGGCTAGTGAACACATCAAGGATCTACAGGAATACTTCAACATCTTGAACAAATATAAAATGAAGTTTATTCCTCTAAAGTGTTCCTTTGGTGTTGGATTAGGAAAAATTTTGGGATTCATAGTAAACTCGCAAGGAATTGAGGCCAATCCCAAAAAGATTCAAGCATTGATTGAGATGCAGTCACCAGCCAATGTCAAAGATGTGCAAAGCCTGACAGGAAGAATTGTGGCTCTGAAGAGATTCATATCTAAGTCTACAGACAAGTGTGTCCCATTTTTTAATCTACTCAGAGGAAACAAAAAGTTTGAATGGACAGAAGAATGCGAACAGGCTTTTCAGGCGCTCAAAGCCCATATGTCGCAACCGCTCATTTTTTCCAAGTCGGTCGAAGGAGAGACTTTGTACATCTAATTAGCCATAACAGAGTATGTTACAAGTACTGTTTTAATCAGGGAGGAAGACAATATTCAAAAAGCAGTATATTACATAAGTAAATGGTTAGTGGGAGACGAATTACGATATTTAGCTATAGAGAAATTGGCTTACTGCTTGATATTGGCATCCAGAAAACTGTGACCCTACTTTCAAGCTCACCCCATAGTAGTTTTTACCAACCAGCCATTACGACAAATCCTAAAAAAACCAGAAGTCGCTAGTCGATTACTAAAATGGACAGTAGAGCTAGGGCAGTTTGAAATTTCCTATGCAACTCGAGTAGCCATAAAGGGAAAAGCCTTGGTGGATTTCGTGGCTGAATTCACTAGACTCCCTGCCAACGAGCCGATATAGAGACTGATGATCCCGCCTGGAGACTGTTTGTAGACGGATCATCTAATGAGCACAATGCGAGGGCATGGTTGATTTTAATCACTTCCGAGGGACATAGATTTCAATGTGCGATCATATTCAACTTTATAGCCTCCAACAATGAAGCCGAGTACGAGGCGCTGCTCGCAGGTTTGAGACTAGCCAAGGATATGAACATAAAGTCACTAGAAATATATAGTGACTCATAGTTAGTAATTAATCAGATTATTGGAGAATGTCAGGCTAGGAGTCTTAAGATGGTTGTGTATCTAAACAAGGTGAAGGACTTACTAGCAGAAGTTCAAGAAGTTTACTCTTCAGCAAGTACCTCGCGACCATAACTCAAACGCTGATACATTAGCCAAGTTAGCAAGCGCCAAAGATGCTGGCACTTTAAGCATAGTACCGGTCAAACGTTTATTAGCACCAAGCATTCAAGCAGAAGAATCCTCCCTAGTAATACAAGTGTCTGACACATGGATGACTCCCATCATATAATATCGCGAACAATGATTGTTACCAACAGATAGGAATAAGATGAGGACATTGCAAAGTCAATCAGCTCGATTTATCCTGCTCGATGGAATCTTATATAGAAGAAGATATTCAATGCATTTATTAAGATGCATCTCCAAGGAAAAGGCTAAGGAATTGATGAGAGAAGTACATGAAGGATTATATGGAGATCATGCTGGGGGAAAAGCTTGTCAAAGAAGATTCTTCAACAAGGGTATTTTTGGCCTACGATGATCGAGGATTCCATGGAATTCGTTAAGAAGTGTGATAAATTCCAATGATTCTCCAAGATACCTCGTGCAACCCCAAATGAACTTAAATAGATGCAAAACCCATTGCCATTCATAGTCTGGGGAATAGATTTGATCGGATCCTTGTCAACAGGAAAGGGGAATGTCAAGTATGCAGTAGTTGTTGACTACTTTACTAAGTGAGTTGAAACTGAACCACTTGCAACAATCACGACCAAGAAAGTATTGGATTTCATTGTCCAAAATATTGTATGTTGATATGGTTTGCCGAATAAGATTGTATCAGTTAATGACACATAATTTGACAGCAACCTATTCACCAATATCTGCGAGCGGCTGGTATCACGAAGAGCTTTTTGCCAGTCACCCATCCACAATCCAACGGATAGGTTGAAGCTGTGAAAAAAACTCTGAGGGACACACTGAAGAAAAGACTCTAAGAAGCAAAAGGAGCATGGCCAGAATAATTTCCAGAAGTGCTTTGGTTGTATACAACATATCACTGAATAGTAACAAGCCATACGCCATTTTCCTTGGCCTATGGGTATGAAACCATGGTACCTGTTGAGTTATATCCACCATCTCATGGAAGGATGACATACAATAAGAATGTGAATAACCAGTTAATAATGGAGTATTTGGACTTGGTTGATGAAAGACGTGAGCAAGCCTAATTACGAGTTGCAGCTTACCAATAAAAGGTCGCTTGATATTTTAACTCTAAAGTACGGGAAAGAAAGTTTGACATAGGAGATTTGGTACTTAGAAGATTTTTTCTCAACACTCGTGATCAAGCTGCCGGAGTACTCAAACCAAACTGGGAGGGTCCGTATCAAATTGAAGAAATTCTTCAACCAGGCACCTACAAACTTCTCGCTTAAATGGATATCTCGTACCTCGCTATTGGAATGGAGAACACCTGCACGAGTACTATCAATGAACATTTCTTTTTAAAGATTTGGCTTGTATTAATTTGACCTTTTATAAGTCTTTGAACAAGTGCTGGCCAGTTAGATGGATGGTCACTTATAAGTGTAAGATCAAATTTTGATCACTCGTACAGACACGAATCTTGTCCATTTTATTACGAGAAATAAAAGAAACTGTGTGCAGCTAGTTATTTTTGCCAATTATTGTATTTATTACAAGTATTTCCTCATTACGTGTGTTGTTTTTCTATATTATCATTGATTTTTATAAGTATACGAGTAGTAATGTTCGAACATGTATTGGTCAATGGCAAGTGACAAAGAACCTTAAACCCCTCGATCACTTGGAGGGGCCTATAAGATACTAAGCGAGCAAAAAATGTGCATATCATAAACATATGTAAGCGCACGAGACAAATAAGGGAAAGCATACTACGACACTTAGAGTATTTTTCAGAATTTTTAGTTAATTTTGTGAAATCATAATAAAGTGTTATGCTAAGTTCAGTCATATGAGTCGATGTTATAATAGCAATAACTGTTATAATATCAAAATGAAATGTCTTTACACCATGAGAAATTACTGCTCAGATGTAATTAAAAATATTAAAAGGTAAATAAAACTACCCTAGGCAACAAATTGTCTCAACACCACGAACAATCTATTCAGGTGTTTTAATTACATAAACCAAAATATTTACTGTGCAGCTGAAGGGGGGACCTGTTGAGGTTGTTGATCAACTGAAGAATCGACTTCTTCCTCGGCACCGTCAATTCTCGTCACCAAGGAGATTTTAGGAGACTCTGGAGCATCTTTTTCCTCCTCTAAGCGAGCAGCGCACTTGGCAAGTTCGGCCTGTTTTACTTGCTCAAGAAGATAGTCAAAATTTTCCTCAGGGTTGTTCTTCTAGAACATATAAAAGCAAGTGAAGGCGGCTCCTCAGAACTTCTCCAGGTTTTGGGCATTGTGCTCTTCGAGCAGCTTCACTCGCCCTTCTAGGATGTTTGCCTCCTTCAGGCTTACCTCCAGATCCTCTTGAAGCTTGGCTGCTTCCTTATAGTTGGTTTCAAAGGCTTCCTTAAACTTCTCCCTGGCAGGAACAACCTTAGCCAGATCTTCTTGGCTCTTCTTCAGCTCCTCGGTCAAATTGGCAGCTTTGTCTTTAGCCGCCTTGGCTTTGTCTTCAGCTGCCTTGACTTTAGCCTCCCATGACTTGATCTCCTCAGCATGTTTGGCATTAATTTCCTCAGCGTGGCGCCAACCGTTGTGTGCGGTAAGAATACTATGTGAACAGAAGACAAATAAAGTCGTCAGAAATTATAAAAAGAAAGTGTGTTCGAATACAAATAAACACTAGGAATTTACGCTGAGGATTTTGTTTATCTTGCGATTTTCTCTGCACGTTCTCTCAATTTCAAGATCTATTGGTATGAGTGCCTTTTGTCTACTTCCTCGCATATACTAAAAATTCTTGAAACAAACAAAAGCCTCTATCCAAATAAGCATAAAATATATAAATCAAATTAGAACAAACAAAAATTAATTTTGATATTAGAAATTAAGTCTCCGACAACGACGCCAAAAACTTGATCTGAAAATATATATACGCAAGTGCACGCAATCGATTCATGTAATATAGATTATAAAATAGAATATCGTGCCCACAAAGACTTTCCCAATTACCAATAATTGTTCTTAAATTTATATTTGGCAAACAAAGTTTAGATGAATGAATTTAATTTTTAAATTGTAAATAACTATGAAAAAATAACTAATTAAAAAGACCTAGGGTGTTAATTTCATCAACTTTTCATTTTACTAATTTAATTAATCAATTCTAAATTTCTTTCTTTCTATTTCAAGAGCAGGCTAACATAAATCGATTCCTATTCTTTTTCAAGATATAAGATCTCATCTTATATGCAAATTTTTTACATCTATGTGATAAACTTAAACATATAGTAGGCATTAAGCATGGAAACATAATTACTACACAAACCATATAGGTACTTTCATCCAATATGCAACCTATGTTTATATAATGATAGCATATTCAATTCTCATCTTTCGAATTTTGAATCAAAATCATAAATCAAGAAAAAATTGATCAAGTATTTACTAGCATTAGGCACACATTATATATATTAGAATAGAGAAGAAAAGCTAACAGAACATCACAATTAAATTAGATATAAATCCAAGTGACTACATTAAACCCTAGATAAAAATTGTTTAGTTCATATCAGACATGACTAAACCAACAAAATAATAATTAAAAAACATAAGATTCAAAAACTTGAAGAAAAATATAAAAATTCAGAACAACTAGTCTAAGAATAAAAATTAGTCTCTAAAAAACGTAATTAAAATTTGACATAATGACCTAATTAAACCCTAAGTATGAATTTATAGTAAAAAAATTACAAAAGCTTTGTTTTTTCATATGCGGGCCGCGACTTGGCCTTCTCTAGGTCCCTGTCTGTGTCAATTTTTAAAGCATTATGAGTCTGCATAAGTCTTCAGGCACCGCGACTCAGGCATCTCAAGTCGCGGCCCGTGTCTAGAATGTCCCCTTTGCCTAGCCTCTAACTTCCCCTTGTGCTGCGACTTATAAGGTTAAGTCGCGGCACTAATTGCTTCCAACACCCATATCTTTCTGGAGTCGTGACTTATAAGCTCAAGTCACGGCTCTAGTTCCATTATTTCTCAAATTAGGTCTTTCAGCTCGCCTCTTCCTCACATATTGACTTTTAATAGTCCTTAGCATCATTTTGAGTCAAACAACCGCCAAGAGCTTCGTTTTTCTACCATTTTCTCTTCTTTTTACATTTTTCTCATGATTCACCGCACCAACCTACAACAAAGACAAACAAAAACGTAATCTTGCACAAAACACACATAAAGACTCAAGATTACCACAAAAACATTCTAAAATGACACTAAAATGAAGTTATCACAAGTCAAGTCAGAGTTTTGCATGATAATAAGACAAACTAAAAGGAATTCTAAGTAATGTACTCGAACTACAATTACTGGTCGCTACATTATCTAAGGAACTACTGCTACACTCATTATCTGCCTCGAAGAAGTCCAAATTAAAACTACTGGTCATAAATTTAAAGTTTCCATCCCTATCAAATAGATGATAAGGGATGGATAGTTTATCCAAGAGTGAAAGATCTATACCATTCTCATCGAATGATTCAAGTATAGGACCAGTATATTCAGGTAATTTTTGTTTTCCCCTCCCATATCGGGAAGGGGTACTGGCTGGACGAGTGTTGGGACTTGGTTCCAAATGGTCACTCATGTTGGTCGACATGTTTGGGGTTGTGACACATCTTGCTGCTGCTCAGGGTTTTCTTGTGCTTTAGTGCCGTCTCCAATGGCACTCCCTGCAGTAGACTCCCTCACTTCCTGGTGAGGCTCTAAAAGGCCGACCAGCCTCAAATTGCTCTCTGTCACTAGCTCTTTGATGTTTTTTTCTATATTCATCATGTTGGTCAGGGTTGCGGCTCTTATCTCCATTTCTAGAGTAGGGTCTGGTTGGTACCATGGACCTAGGTACAACGCAAGCCAACTGAGAACAAGGGAAAAATGCAAAGCGACTAGATAAATGTCGAACTAAAATTAAAAGTTTACCTCCTCACGTAAAGACCATGTTTTTTGTGACCAGATCGGTCGTGAGGAAATACTCCTCGAAGTACTTTCCCAGGTTAGACTTATAAGTTATGTCACTTAGGAATGTGCGAGTGATTTCCAGGTGACAGAAGTGGAAGAATTCTGTGTTGCTTTGATTGGGGTTGGATTTGAGATTGAACTAATAGTTGATCTTATGAGGGGTAGGCACATGCCATTTTTTGTGGTTGTATAGGATATAGAGTGCTGAAAGTAATCTATACCCATTGGTTTGGAAAGGGGAAACCTCGAAATAATTGGCCACCCCATGGAAAAATTCATGCAACGGCAAGATTGACCCTGCTTCTATATAATACCTCGACCAGACACTATAGGCGCCTCTGAGCATGTTTGCCCTCTGGTCGGGTGTAGGTTTGTATAAGTAATCACAGGAAGCCCATATTTCTTGGGATACTTAGCTACCATCCTAGTCGATATGATGCTTAGAGGGGCGATGTACCAGGCTACTTTTGCACGAGGGCCATCGCGTGGACGAGCCTTGGATTGGATGTCTGGTGGTGAAAAATTTAAGGGTTGAAGGTCGTTTGAGGGACCCTCGATATTGGACGTAGGCTGGCTGGTAGGCGAGTTTGTGGCTTTCCTTTTTCTATGAGCGATGTGTTTAACACGACCCATATTCTGTTGGTTCTGTGAAGGATTGGTCGTAGGGTTTGAGTGTGAGGCCAGAGGTTCTAAAAAAGGCAGTGAAGGTTGTTCTTGATCCTCAAACAGAAAAGCGATAAGATCGTCGTCTATTGTATCTCACCTCCCTAGGGATCATGCATGAATATCTGAGAATAGATAGAAGAAAAAGAAAAGCAAGAATAGCACCGCTCGCGTATAAAAGTTAAGTTGTTATACGACTAGAAGTATTCTGATAAAAACACAATAAACATACGAGCAGGTTGGAAAAATAGATCAAAAAGTGAATTTGAAAAGTTATTTCAGAGAAACTTTTCAACTCCGAAAACAGGCGGAAAAAACTCAGTTTTTCCGAAATCCCCAAAATTGAATTTTCACTTCAATTTTGGACCCGAAATTAATGTAAATACACCTCAATACTCATTCTAAACATTGTTTTATGTATTATACTGCCTAAAATCTCTATTATAGCATAGTTATTCTATGTCTTTTTGCTTAAACCCGATTACCAAAAAAATATATCTCAAGAACAGATTAACAATAATTTCACCAAAAACATTCATCATCTCAATCACCATATTCAATGTTCAATCGAATTCTTATCATCAACTTTTGTTCACATATAAGACAACACTAAACTAAATAAAAGACTAACATTAAACTAAACAAAAGCAAATGAAACTTGAACAGTGCATTGCCCTCATTGTACAAGAGTAAAAAGAAAGAATTAAGAAAACAAGAGAGGAGAGTGACTACCCTGAAAGATGAAAGAATTAAAATCACCAATTTCATGCTCGTATGGGTATGTACGTGGTGGTGGAGTTGCTAGTTGAGGAGGCACGAGGTAGATTGGCCTAGGGGCCATCTGAGTCGTATCCACACTCATAAAGGTGGAGAGCAGTTGCAACAACCGATGGATAGATTGGTTGCATTCCACTTGTTATGCAGCTTGAGCAATGGCCCATTAATTGTGCACAAAAAATTGGTGGCGATCCTCTTGCAAGCTAAGCTCTAATGCAGCAAGCCATCCATCCATGCCAGGCTCTCGTGGGCTAGACTCAAGAGCTGTTGGTATGGGTACACTACCATTACCAACATATGTGGAGGTAGAGCTTGAAGTAGGGTCGTGATATTGACGTATTGTTGCAGCCGTAATTGGCTGTCCATGTAGTTTTGTTTCTTCTCTCTTGTCCCATTGCACCCCTGCTTTACAACACAAAGTCATGATCAATAAGGGAAAAGGTAGGCCAACACTATGGTTCTCCACTCCAGATAAAATCATATTGTGAATCAATTTCCCTACATTAATTGTCTTGCCTGTGAGAATGGAGTAAATAAGGACTGCTCTATCTTTCCTCACCTCTAAATGATTAAGGCTAGGTATTAGGCACGCACAAACAGAGTAGTACTGTGTCTTGGCAGTTTCTGACATGGCCCCTGTCGAAAATGAGGCCCACCTCTATGCTTACCTACCCAATTTCATCGTAAAGGGAAAAGGTACTCATTGACCGCCACTAAATCAGGCTTGATGCAATAATCATGATACTGGTCATTAGGATTAAAGGGTAGCTTGTAGTACCCATTGATTGTGTTTTCAATAAATGCCACGACTTTGCCTCGAATCTTTATTTTTTCCCTTTTTATGTTGCCCTACTAAAGTATAAAATTCTCTCACCAGCGGAATGACTGCAGGTCCAAGATTCACCATGCATAACCATTGCCAACCCCTTGAACAAACTATACTTTCAATATCAGGAAATTGCTCTACACCCAACTTAAAGTATCTCTAGTATCGGGGTCTGCTGACAATTTTTGTTGTATATAACAACTCTTCATAAGGGAAGCGTGATTTGTCATAAGTGTTAAGAGGTGATATAGGTGGATCTTTTAGAGCACGCTTAGAGAACATGCTGTCTCAACCCTGTGCAAATTATCTAGTCTCTTCAAAGCTCACCACAAGGTACTAAGTAACCACTTCTCTTAATATTTGATCACTTGTAGAAAAATTCTTAATAGACAAAAATAACCAGTCCAAAAATCACCAATTTGTTAATTCAAAACTCAACAACAACAGTAATGGTGTACCCTTCTCACAGTTCAATTACCCTATGAAATAATCTCATAATGCAACAACAATACCAGCGAAGAATCACCACTTTGCACTACAATATTCAGAGCTTAAATCCAACTTTAGCTTTCGCCATTTAGCCTCTCAAATTCAATCATCATATGCAATCTCATCAATAAACACAAACAAAGGCAGCTAAGATTCACAAATTTTTAATTCATTATTCATAGTAGAAACCCAAATTTAATTTGCCACAACCAGCCGCCAACTTTTTCTCAACAATGAAAAAAAATCTAAGTCAAAACAAGTATATTCACATGAAAAAATCATCACACACAACCCCAAAATTGATTCCAAACAGTTCAACCACAAAGACAGCCCCCTAAATTGATGATTAACAATCCATAGGTACCACCAAGAATAACTACATATGCTTGTCAAAATAATAGGAATACCAGGCAGAAATTGAACCTTGGTTTGCACAAAATCAAACCCAAATTACTATTATACTCACATATTCAATAAATAATCAAGCCTATGGTTGTAACATCAAATAACATACTAACTTCAAGATCAACTCACCAAGAACTCGCACCCAAGGGAATGAATTTATGACTGAGATTCAACAAGAAAATTAGAGATTCTTACTCCAGTTAAATTTAACTCATAATGGCTCACGGGGCTATAAATGGATTGCTCGCCTGGACTTCATGATATTCGACGGAGGAGACACCGATCAGTGGCGGAGCTGCACGACTGTGCGACTGGAGAACCGACGCCGATCAGCAAGGAGACCAGGTGAATTCGTGTGCCTGGGACAGTGGTTGTGCATCGCCGGAGTGGTGCGCCTGGGTGGACGGTGGTTGGGTTGGAGGTAAGGAGGCAACTGGGTGCTTTGTGAAGAGAAGAAGATGACAAAGCCCTAAGGGGTCGTTTGGTATGCATGAATCTGGACATGGGAATGGGAATCTAAACACTTTCCCATGTTTGGTACTGGGTTTGAGTTTTTCTAACATGGGAATTTGTACTCCAGAGGTTTTAACTTTAACTGATTCTAGGTTCAAGTGAAACCCATCTGACAAGTGGTTTTCAGATACCCAGGAATGTGAAACACTTCAAAATTGTTATTATTATTTTTTTTTAAAAATCTTAAACCAATAATTTTTTAGTTAAAGACTTATTTTATTTTTGAAGCTTATAATATAAAAACAAATATACATATATCAAACTATAAAATGATAAATAATATTTTTTTATTTAAAGAAATTGATTTGTAAAGCATTTATATCATTACTTTAGTTTAAAATAACAAATGAAATATTATTAAAAATAAAATAAGGGTATTTTTGTAATTTTAAAAATTATACTTGATTCTAGTATTCAATAGATGTATTTTTTTTTAATTATGTTAAAAAATATTTCATGAGTAAAATTGTTTATAAATTATTTTGATGAAATATATTATTATATTAATTTTATGAAAATATGACAACTTAACAGATTTCTATGCACAATCAAACACAGAAAGTGATATTCCCAAGAATCATAGATAAGATTACAGTGCACAACCAAACACAATGATGTAAGTTTCCGGACTATCAGATTACCCTCTTCAACTTTCCCAGTAATATGAAAACTGTGAACTCCTCACACCAAACGGCCCCTAAATGGTTAAGACTCGATACTTTTTTTTATTATTTTAAAAAATTAACTAAAAAAAACTATGTCGCGATGCTGATGGTATGATGTGGCAATGCCAGGCTCTGACAAATGGAGTTTTACTTTTCATATTTTAGCATTGCGTCACCACATTTTGGTGCTGTGATGCTCAACCCATATTTTTTAACATCTTTTTTGTAATTTTTTTTTTGTTAGAAAAAATCATTAAGCAAGAAAATAAATAAAGCCTTGGGTTGTCTCTCAAGAAGTATTTGATCTAATGTCTTTAGCTTGGCATCTTCCATGGTCACTGTGGGTTGGCGAGCTCAATATAGGACTTTTGATGGTCTATTTCTCCCCTAAAATAGTGTTTTAATCTCTGCCCACTCACTTTAAAGCGCCTCTCCCCTGATTCATCTTCCACCTTGATATCATCATATGGATAAACTTTGGTGATCACAAGAGGGTCTGACCTCCTACATTTTAGCTTGGCAAGGAATAGCTCAAGGCAAGAATTAAATAGAAAAACACGCTGACTTGGCTCAAACTCACGTTGTAAGATCTTCTTGGCATGAAGTCCCTTCGTTTTCTCCTTGTATAGTTTAGCATTCTTATAGGCTTGAAGCCTAAATTCATCCATCTCATTCAATTGTAGTAAGCGTTTTTCACCTGCTTCTCATAAATCAAAATTCAACTCGTGAATGGCCCAATAAGCATTGTGTTCAAGTTCTACTAGAAGATGGAAAACTTTTCCAAAGACTAATCGATAGGGAAACATACCAATAGGTGTTCTGTAGGTAGTTTGATATGCCCACAATGCATCGTCAAGTCTTTTTGCCCAATATTTCCTAGGTTGCTTTGCATTTTTCTCCAAAATACGCTTGACTTCTCTGTTAGAAATCTCCACCTGACCATTTTTTTTGGGGATGATAACCAGTGGCGACTTTGTGTGCGTGGGCTGAGAAATTCTTTTTGCAAAAATGAGTTCCTAAATCACTAATAATAGCTCCTAGAGTCCCAAAGTGAGTGAAGATGTGTTTCTATAAGAACTTGATCACTTCCTTAACGTCATTTGTTGGTAAAACAACTGTCTCTACCCACTTAGAGACATAGTCTATAACCACCAAAATATAATGATTGTTGTAGGATAGGATGAATGGACCCATGAAATTAATTCCCCACACATCAAAGATCTCTACTTCAAGTATATTATTCAAGGGAATTTCATTCCTCTTGGAAATGTTCCCCATTCACTGACACTGATCACATCTTGAAACAAAGTAATAAGCATCCTTGAAAATAGTAGGCCAATAAAAACCAGATTAAAGGACCTTTGCAGATGTTCCCTCACTTCCAAATGATCACCATAATCTAAAGAATGATAGTGCCGAAAAATATCTTCTATTTTTTCTTGAGGTACACACCTCCTAATAATCTGATCCTCAACTTGCTTAAACAAGAATGGCTCATCGCAGAAATAGAATTTAACATCATGCAAGAACTTCTTTTTCTCTTGAAAATTAATCTCTAGGGGTAGAATTTTACTCACCAAATAGTTCACATAATATGCATACCATGGTGTATTTTTCTGTGACAGTACAAATAGTTGCTCATCACAAAATGTTCCATTGATCACAGTGTTTTCAGCTTTTGGTTTCTCTCCTTTGAGCCTTGAGCAGTGGTCTGCAACTTGGTTTTATATCCCTTTTCTATCTCGAATCTCTAAATCAAATTCTTGTAAGAGGAGAATCCATTGAATGAGATGAGGCTTTGCATCAACTTTAGAAACTAATTATTTGATGGCAGAATGGTCAATGTGCACTATGAATTTTGTTCCAATTAGATACGAGCATAATTTATCAAAAGCAAACACCATAGCTAACAACTCTTTCTCTGTAGTGGTGTAGTTGACTTGAGCATCATTCAATGTCTTGCTAGCATAATAAATAGTATGGAAAACCTTATCTCTTCGCTGGCCAAGTATTGCCCCCACTGCAAAATCATTGGTGTTACACATGAGTTCAAAGGGGTCATCCCAATTGGGTGCTACAATAATTGGTGTTGAAATAAGCTTCTTCTTCAGAAACTAAAACACTTCCAAACAAGAATGGTGTATCTTTTTCAAGCAAGTTGCATAAAGGCTTAGAGATATTTGAAAAGTTTTTCATAAATTTGCAGTAAAACCGAGCATGGCCAAGAAAGCTTCTTATTCCCTTAATAGACACTGGTGGTGGAAGCTTCTCAATTGTTTCAATCTTTGCCTTGTTTACCTCAATTCCTTTAGATGGAACTCTATGGTCAATAACAATTCCCTCTTGAACCATGAAGTGACACTTCTCCCAATCAAGCACCAAAATAATTTCCTTACCCTTTTTTCAACACAAAATCCAAATTCTCTAGACATAAATAAAAAAAGCTACCAAATACTAAAAATCATCCATGAATACCTTTAAAAACTTCTCCACAATGTCAGAAAAGATAGCCATCATATATCTCTAAAAGGTCGCAAGAGCATTACAAAGCCCAAAAGGCATTCTTTGAAAAGCAAATGTTCCATAGGGACAACTGAATGTAGTTTTCTCTTGATCTTCTGGATCTATGGCAATCTGATTATAGCCTGAATAACCATCCAAGAAACAATAATAGGAATGACCTGCTAACCTGTCAAGCATTTGATTAATAAAAGGTAATGAGAAGTGATATTTTCTAGTAGCTTTGTTGAGCTTGCGCTAGTCCATACACACGCTCCACCCTGTAACGTTTCGAGTAGGAATAAGCTCATTCTTGTCATTAGTCACCACAGTCATTCCTCCTTTCTTTGAGACACATTGAGTAGAACTCAGCCATGGTCTGTCAGAAATTGGGTAAATAATCCCATTGTCTAACCATTTAATTATCTCCTTTTTTACCACATCTTTCATGATAGGATTTAGTCTATGTTGGTGCGCAATAGAAGGTTTGAAATTTTCTTCCAATAGAACCTTGTGCATACAAAAAAGATGGGCTAATACCCTTGATTGCTGCAATGGTCCACCCTATAGCTTTTTTATGATCTCTTAACACCCTCAACAACTTCTCCTAGTTTTGATCCAAAGCAACAGAAATAACAACAGGCAATGTACAAGAAGAACCCAAGAAAGCATATCGCAAGTGTGTAGGAAAATGTTTAAGTTCCAATTCATGTGGTTCTTTAATAGATGGCTTGATGCGACCCTTTTCATTCATACCTTGATCAAGAGCATTCCACAAAGCTTTTGATTTAATTATTTAAGGCATCGCATTCAATTGGTTCACACACTCTAAAGCACCCTCTTATTCCACCAAAGAACCATTGGCAATACAATCTTTAAGAGAATCTTCAAGATAGTGAGTAGCAACACAATATAATATTTTTCTTGTAATTTTATATATTCTCTTTTGAAATTTTATTTTTTGTAATTACCAAATTAATTAAACCAGATGAATTAATTAATGTGCAGAATGATAATTAAATATTGAAACAGATTTCAGATCTGTCGAGATAGAATACAAACTTGTCACGACAAAAACTTAACACAATAAAAAGACAGTGCAAAAAATTACACTCACATCGCCGGTTGTTTTGGGCTCAAGAGTTGTACTATCATGACCTACTCTTCAAGGTGGTCATTTTGATATGTGGGAACCATATGTTTTCTCGCTGTCACCGGAATCAAAAGAAACTTTTTAGTTTCTTTTTATATTTGGTTAACAAAAAAGTAACCAAACTTTAAACTTAAACAAATTCAATGTACCAACCAACTTCATGGGTTACTAAAAAGTATTTTGTTATTTCATATTTAAAAGTTACCATATGGTATTCTAAATTAAACTTATAAGGCAGCATGTAAAATACACGAGTGACAAAAAAAATCTATTAAAAGATTTTATTTAAAAGTTGTTGTATAGTATACTAAAGTAATTTTTATTAATAAGCTATATGTAAGGCTGGCAATATAGGTGAGGACATGATAACACGACTAAAAAATGATACGAAATTAGCTGGTTTGGGTTTGACATAAACAGGTACGAGTCAAAATAGGTCAAACTTGAATAAACATGATTAAACTTCAGGTCAAAATCAGATTAACCTGCCAAACCCAAAATTGACCTATGATTAACTATAAATTATTAAACATGTTATGAATAGGTTAACATGAACTTAACCTATTTATTAATCTATTTATGATATGTTTATACATTCATTTAATAATATAAAAACTAAAAGAATAAAATAATGTTTATATTTTGAATATTAGAATTACGTTTTAGTGTTGAGTTTATTACATAGGCTGAAATGAACCTATGTAACATAGAAATAGATGTTATGTGGGTTAAAATGACCTGTTTATTATTTTATTTTATCTATGTATGTCAAATAGGTTATAAATAGGTCAAAAGTATAAACATGTCGTTTAAGGTTAACACGATTTGAATATGACATGTTTAAATATCGTGTTAAATGTGTCATGTCACAAGTCAGCCTATTTATAAACATGTTGTGTTTGTGTTTACATTTTATAACACGTTATTTAATCGTGTCATGTTCGTGTTGAGCATAATCGTGTCGTGTTAACCTGAAACACGACACAATAACACAAATTAATTGTCCTATCTATATGGAAACTCATTAGTTTCTTAAATAAACTTGAAGGTTTTAAAATGTATCCTAGTTAATAAGATACAATAATATAACATAAAAATAACTAATTGGTATATTAAGATGTCTACAAATAAGTTCTGGAGATAACCAAAATGTATTTAAAATCATATGATCTAAAAATAAAGCTTTTTATATATAAAAAAATCAATCAATATCTTATTAGTATCGTAAGCAACCAAAAGGTAAATTTTTACAAAAAAAAAAAAAAAAATGGGAAGCAGGATTTCCTAATTTTTTGGTATACCAGTGCTGATGTGACACTGTATATCTATAAATAAGTTATTTTAAGAAATTTTTAGAATTATTCTACATTATACGTGTGTATATATATATGTAAATTTTCCCCCAAAACAATTTTATTTCACTAAAACCAGCAACCTTCAACCCGTATACATATCAGATTTTCAACAAATACAATGAAGGGTTTAATACCTTCAACTCATATACATATTAGATTCAACTTATCCAAGCTCACTAACATTGTATTCAAGCAAGATTCAAGTTCATAAATATCAAGGTTCAAACTCATAGAATATGAAAAAATTCAATCTCAAAGAAATGAAATCCATACAAATTAAAAAGAAAACCTTCTCCTCCGTCTATGATAGATCTTGTCGTCTCTGTCAAGCAGCAGATTTCATCGTCTCTGTCTCATTCGTTGGCTGCCTAGACCATCAGTGACATCGCCTCCCTTTGGGTCTCTCCCTCAAGTTGTA